>NC_045437.1:31171121-31369007 GCF_002776525.5 Piliocolobus tephrosceles
AAAAAAAAAAAAAAAAAAAAAAAAAAAGCCAGAAAAGCATGTAATACACTTTAGAAAGATTTCCCTTACACGTTAAAAGGAAAACAAGTTTCAGCATTTAAAATTCAATGATGTGGAAAACTTGCCATGTGGAACAGCCCATTCCCCAAGGATGAAGTGTAAATGAAGCATTACAGACTGTTTGTTTGTGACCCACTTCATTCCTGACCTGCTTCGTTCCTTTCAGACTGCTGCTGCACGTGCTGTTTCACTCCAAGACTTGGTTTCTGGAAGGTATCCCAGGGTTCATTCAAGTCCTGTTTTCTTATTGTACCAAAGTGGAAACTGAGGCTTCAGGAGGTGGTTTCCTGGGGTCAAGTATCATCTTAGAGAAGTCCGAGGCCTAGAATTCATGCCCTCTGACTCAAATTCTAGAACTTTTTCTTTAACATCATAAATAACAACTAATGAGGCCGGGCGCAGTGGCTCAATGCCTGTAATGCCAGCAGTTTGGGAGTTCGAGGTGGGTGGATCACTTGAGGTCAGGAGTTCGAAACCAGCCTGGCCAACACAGTGAAACCCCATCTCTACTAAAAATACAAAAAATTAGCTGGGCGTGGTGGCACACGCACCTGTAGTCCCTGCTACTCAGGAGGCTGAGGCAGGAGAATTGCTTGAACCGGGAGGTGGAGGTTGCAGTGAGCTGAGATTGCACCACTGCACTCCAGCCTGGGCAACAGAGCAAGACTCCATCTCAAAAAATAATAATAATAATAAAAATTACTAATGAAATGAGGATGGTTTTTTAACAGTTTATTATTTACATGAAAACATAGAATATCTATGAGTGTAGCTTACAGCTGCCTCCTAAGAGTGTGGTGATGGCCATTGGAGAGGACGGTGGGAGCTTGCTTTCCTCACCTCTTGGGAGTGACATCTGACAAGCTGTGAGGATCTGAGGGCCGTCGCCTGCCATCTTGTGGTTGAAATCGAGCGAAGTGAGAGAAAAGTGCTGGGAGCTCCAGTCCAGTTTATTATTCACAGGCTGTGTGTGTTTCACCGCTGTGCTGTTCTGCTGATGTTTTCGGCCTTCAGAACTCTCTCTTGAATGGCAACATCTGAGCTATCCTCTCCTCTGTGACTGGTGTTTTTTCCTGTGGTCCCTTCACACACACAGCCTCAGCCCTCAGGCGCCGCGTTAATGAATGAGGAGCTGATCTGAGAAATCCGCCTGTGCTAAGCTCTTCATGATGAATGACAGAGGGGAGTTATTCGTCCCCAATTTAACTCTAGCCTGGAATCAGAAGCCTTTTAAGGAAAGAGTGAGTGAGCAGCAAGACAATTTCCAACACTACAATGGCCAGTGGGGTGAGTTCTTTAAGAAAACTGGCAAGCTTGGCCACACCCTCCATCGCAGCCCACAGCTCATTGTTGAAAGCCACATGCACAGCTGCTTTTCAGTGTCCACTTGTTTTTATGAGGGAAGAGATTCCATAAAAGGAGCAACTTGCCATCATTTAAAGGGGGTTGAGGTTTCAGAGCCAGATCCAGAGATGCTCTTTAATTTTATCCCAGTGACCTGCTCCTCCTCTGGTACCCTGGTCACAACCTTTCTGAACGGGAGCAGCGCAGCCCCTGGGTGATGAACTGCAGCCATGGAAGATGGAAAACCCAAATACCCACGAAGACACTCGCTCTTAAACTCTTAGCACTACTTTCGGAAATTGTAATGGTAATTGTAAACCATACAGAGAAGAAAGATAAAAGCATTTTAGTGTAGTTATAGTGTTACTGGTCCAACTTCATACCCTTCTATTTATAGGCACCCCCTGGGCCATTTTCAGCAATCCTGACTTCTACTTTTGTGTCCAGGTACTAAGTAAGTTATGAACATTTTTATTCTCTCGTTTTGAGCACCAAATGCCCTCAAATGACTCTCGGGCTTTTTTTTTTTTTTCTTCTTCTTCTTCTTCTGCCTCCAAAGGTTTTTGAACTTCAAGCTTTGGCACCTGCTTGGCCCTTGGCCCTCTCTTAGTCACTGTGGAAGCAGAGGCAGGTAACCAACTGCAATGCTTAGGTGAGCCATTCCTAATGTACTTCACTCCCATTTCACCTGGGTTTGCAAAGTACAGAAATGAACAGACTTGCGCGCGCATCTTTTGATGTTGGAGGGCGCCAATAACAAAAGGGGACCTCTTGCTGGAGGACAACAATATCTGCTATTTAAGGACCCAAATATATCACTCTTTTGTACAATGTAAAATGAAGCAAAGCTTTTAAACAGTTATATAGATTTCTTCATGGGATTCTTTGAGATGTGATCTTTCTCCAAAGATTTTGAGGATGAGAGTTTGTTATACTGTGTTTAAAATGTTCTGAAGCTCTGATACCAGTGGCCTTTTTATTTTTTATTTTTTTGAGACAAAGTCTCGCTCTGTCGCCTAGGCTGGACAGAACACAATGGCACAATCTTGGTTGGCTCACTGCAACCTCTGCCTCCTGGGTTCAAGCGATTCTTCTGCCTCCAGCTCCCAAGTAGCTGGGACTACAGGTGCGCACCATGCCCGGCTAATTTTTTGTAGTTTTAGTGGGACACGGCTTCATCATGTTGGCCAGGCTGGTCTCGAGCCCCTGACCTCAAGTGATCCACCCACCTCGGCCTCCCAAAGTGCTGGTGTTACAGGCCTGGCCTTACTAGTGGCTTTTTGGATAACTTGGAATAACAATGTTGAATTGTATGGAGCAACAATGTTGAATTGTGTGGATCTCTTATGCCAGGGCTGCAGGGATGGTATAGTAGCTGACTCATCCTTCAGGTCCCTAATTCAGGGCTCTTTGTTCACCAAAGAAAAGATGATTCTATCATTTGCGATGTCTCTTTGACTTAAATTTAGCCATTTCCTTTATGGGAGGAAGGCTGGGCTAGTTCCGTAGCTGAAGTGCATGTCTTCTCAGCCCTTAGGCTGGACTGTAAGGTTGGTCAGTTTAAATGGGGCTGGAATTTATTAAGAAACTTTTGACTTTGGGAATCACAGATGTATCTTCACAAATATCCCTGAAAGGAGGCCTGAACTATTGTGGGAGCGAAGGGAGTGGATAGCCTTAAAAATTCAAGCTCTAGCCAGGCATGGTGGCTCATGCATGTAATCTCAGCACTTTTGGAGGCCAAGGTAGGTGGATCACTTGAGGTCAGGAGTTGGAGACCAACCTGGCCAACACAGTGAAACCCCGTCTCTACTAAAAATACAAAATTTAGCCGGGCATGGTGGTGGGTGCCTGTAGTCCCAGCTACTTGGGAGGCTGAGACAGGAAAATTGCTTGAACCCAGGAGGTGGAAGTTGCAGTAAGCTGAGATTGTGCCACTGCACTCCAGTCTGGGCAAGAGAGTGAGACTGTCTCAAAAAAAAAAAAATTAAGGCCAGGCGCGGTGGCTCAAGCCTGTAATCCCAGCACTTTGGGAGGCCGAGACGGGCGGATCACGAGGTCAGGAGATCGAGACCATCCTGACAAACACGGTGAAACCCCGTCTCTACTAAAAAGATACAAAAAACTAGCCGGGCAAAGTGGCGGGTGCCCGTAGTCCCAGCTACTCGGGAGGCTGAGGCAGGAGAATGGCGTAAACCCAGGAGGCGGAGCTTGCAGTGAGCTGAGATCCGGCCACTGCACTCCGGCCTGGGCGATAGGGCGTGATACTCCATCTCAAAAAAAAAAAATTAAATAAATAAATAAATATTCAAGCTCTGTTAAGTACCAGTCTCTGTTAAATGCCATGACAAGTCTGGGTTTTTCCCTGACTCAAGGGTTTTATTTAGTCCAGGTATCCATTCCTGCGAAGTCCTCATCTGAACCAGTGGAATGGGCAGAAAGAACTTACATAGAAGTCACCAGAAAATGGTTCATGCTCTAGAATGGTGGCTGCTAAGGTGAGAAGCCTGAGAAGATCCATGGGTAAGAGGAAAAATTATCAGCATCCCAAGATATTGTTTATCTTTAAATAAAATTGAGTTTGACCAATAATTTAGATATAGATTGACACTGGCTTCCTTGTTCAATCTGAATGTCAGAGAGTCCCATTTTTTGTGTAGTCTATGACATATCCTGAGGGAAGGGGGGAAGGTCCACAAAGGCCCCCTCACCGGTAATTCACCACTCCTTTTTTTTTTTTCTGTCACCCAGGCTGGAGTGCAGTGAAAAAAATCAAAGCTCACTGCAGCCTTGAACTCCTGTGCTCAAGCAATCCACCTATCTCAGCCTCTCAAGTAGGTGGGACTACAGGTGTGAACCATGGTGCTTGGCCCGTTTAATCCACTATAGGCTTATGTCAAGGGAATGGAGTTTATATACGCTCACTTGATGAAGTGGGTTTATGGATTAAATTATTTTGTTTTAACTGAGTTAACCTTTACCAAATGGGCAGAAAAACTAAAGAAATTTCTTATTTTTAATATACAGAGATGAGGGTCCCACTATGTTGTCCAGGCTGGTCTCAAATTCTTGGCCTCAGGGGATCCTCCCACCCCAGCCTCCCAAAGTGCTGGTGTTACTGGAGTGAGCTACTGCTCCCAGCCTAAAAATAATTCAATTAATGCAGGTGTAAGCAGACAATAAGATATGACAGGGTTAACACTTCTTTTCCTGCTACCATGTGCTAATTATGAAGTAAAACAGTGACAATCTATGTAGACTGAGAAGTCAGACAAAAACAAAATTCGTCAGGAGACTATGTGAAATACAAACTTACAACCATTAGCATTAAAGAAAAACCTGATCCTAAGCATAGATTATGCCTTATGGTAATACTTGATGATATGAGACCATCATAATTAGCAAGATATTTAAAATCTAAATATTCACAACACAACTACAAATAGTTTAAAATGTTTTAGCAGTGTTTAAAATTACACATTACTAAATCTAGTCCAGGATTTTAGTAAACTGAATATTTAAGAGCCTGTTTTGAGGGTTTTTAAAAACATAATTGCTTAAGGCAAAAACTACATACCAGTAGAAAAACAGTCTTCCTGATGTGGTAAAAATAGCTAAAATAATGCATGGAAAACAATATAGCTACAAAATAGAACACACGGTTTTGTCAGCGAATTCTGATGCACAGATCCACAGATGTGGAAGATGCACAGAAATATTGCTGAAGTTTTGAAGAAAGAGTGTAGTGGAGGAGATCTGCTATGCAGTTGGGCTTCAGTACTGCTGTTTCGCACATGTTCCAATTAAGAATATTCGCTTGATTCTGGCCAGGCACGGTGGCTCACGCCTGTAATCCAAGCACTTTGGGAGGCCGAGGTGGGTGGATCACTTGAGCCCAAGAGTTCGATACCAGCCAAGGCAACGTGGTGAAACTGCATCCCTGTTTTTGTAGAAACTTTTTTAAATAAAAAAGATTTTTAAAAAAGAATATTTGCTTGTTTCTGTTTCAATAATAAAATAGACCTATTTATTTGTGAGGTCACTAGAAAAGATGTATTTTTCAAAATTCAATGACTTTGTTAGTCAAAACAATGCTTTATGGGAAAATTATATCAGGTAACAGTAACTTTAACTAGAGTAAAAAGGAAGTCAGGATATCCCAATTACACTGATTTGAGTTTTACGAATTATATGTTGATGAAAAGAGTCAAACTTTGTAAAATATTTAGAGTTTTATTCTGAGCCAAATATGAGCGACCAAGGCCTGGGACATAATCTCAAAAGGTCCTGAAAACATGTGCCCAAGGTGGGTAGGTTACAGCCTGATTTTACACCTTTTAAGGGGATAGAAGCTACAGGCAGACATCAATCAATATGGGGACAGCTTTCCAGGTCAAAGGTGGATTCAAAGATTTTCTGATTGACAATTGGTTGAAAGAGTTATTATCTAAAGACCTGGAATTAGGCCTGGTGTGGTGGCTTACGTGTAATCCCAGCACTTTGGGAGGCCAAGGTGGGTGGATCACCTGAGGTCAGGAGTTCGAGACCAGCCAGGCCAACATGGTGAAACCTCGTTTCCACTAAAAAAAATCAGCCAAGCCAGGTGGTGGGTGCCTGTAATCCCAGCAATTTGGGAGGCTGAGGCACAAGAATCGCTTGAACCTGGGAGTCAGAGATTGCAGTGAGCCAAGATTGTGCTACTGCACTCCTGCCTGGGTAACAAAGCAAGACTCCATCTAAAAAAAAGAAAAAGAAAGAAACAAAAAAAGACCTGGAATCAGTAGAAAGGAGTGTATGGGTCAAGATAGGGGGTTGTGGAGGCCACAGTTCTTCCTATGTGGATGAAGCCTCCAGGTAGCAGGCTTCAGAGAGAATAGACAGCAAGGCCGGGGGTGGTGGCTCATGCCTGTAATCCCTACACTTTGGGAGGCTAAAGTGGGTGGATCACCCGAGATGAGGAGTTTGAGACAGGCCTGGCCAACATGATGAAACCCTGTCTCTACTGAAAATACAAAAAAATTAACTGGACATGGTGGCACGCACCTGTAATCCCAGCTACTCAGGAGGCTGAGGCAAGAGAATCACTTGAACCCAGGAGGCAGAGGTTTCAGTGAGCTAAGATTGTGCCACTGCACTCCAGCCTACGCAACAAGAGCAAAACTCTGTCTCAACAACAACAACAAAAAAAGGTGGCAAATGTCTCTTACCAGATTGTAAAAGGTGCTAGACTCTTAAATCTCTCCTGGATCAGCAAAAGACCTAGGAAAGGAAGGGGATCCTTTATAGAATGTAGATTTTCCCCACAAGAGACAGCTTTGCGGGTCTGTTTCAAAATATGTCAGAGAGATATATTTTGGAATAAAATGCTTCAATTTCTTTCAGCGCCTGCTGTCTGTCATGTGATGCTATACTAGAGTCAGGTCAGCATCTGGTGTCTTACTGCTACAAAGAGTCTGTTTTGTCTGTCTTGAAGTCTCTTTATCTTAATGTTAATGCTGGTCTGTTGTGCCTGAATTCCAAAGGGAAGAAAATATAATGAGGCATGTCCTACGCCTTTTTGCCCATCATGGCCTGAACCAGTTTCTCAGGTTTACTTTGGATCCCCTTGGCCAAGAAGCAGGGTCCACTTAGCTAGTTGGAGGGCTTAGAATTTTATTTTTGGTTTACATATGAATGTATTTAATAATCACATGAACCCTGAAAATTTTTTAAAACCTTAAATGTGTAAATAAATTTCTTTTTTATTTTAGGCGAGGTTACAAAAACAGGCCAACAGCGTGAAACTGATTCAGCCATTTCATCCTCTTGGCCTATTTCAGGGAATGATGATGAAAATATCTTACTACATAGAGGTTTGATGTTTATTTCTAAACAAAGCATTTA
The DNA here is from genome assembly GCF_002776525.5 of Piliocolobus tephrosceles. Taxonomy (NCBI): domain Eukaryota; kingdom Metazoa; phylum Chordata; class Mammalia; order Primates; family Cercopithecidae; genus Piliocolobus; species Piliocolobus tephrosceles. The sequence goes on from NC_045437.1 coordinate 31,178,409, forward strand.
AAGAGGTTTGATATTTCTTTCTAAACAAAGCATTTATTAGAGTAATAGAACTTAAAGATGACTGGGATTGGGCTGGGCACGGTGGCTCACGCCTGTAATCCCAGCACTTTGGGAGGCTGAGGCGGGCGGATCACAAGGTCAGGATATCAGGACCATCCTGGCTAACACGGTGAAATCCCATCTCTACGAAAAATACAAAAAATTAGCTGACCATGGTGGTGGGCACCTGTAGTCCCAGCTACTCGGGAGGCTGAGGCAGGAGAACAGCATGAACCTGGGAGGCACAGCGTGCAGTGAGCCAACATGGCACCACTGCACTCCAGCCTGGGCGATAGAGTGAGACTCCACCTCAAAAAAAAAAAAAAAAAAATGACTGGGATTTTTCTTCTACGAAAAAGACAAGTGGTTCAAATTTGAGGACCTTATCTCTGAAGCCAAGTACAGTAGTTCCCAGTGGCCTCCTTCCTGGAGGCTATTTTTGCAAGGACAAACACGTCTCTCCAAGGTAAAGATGACGTTGTAACAATAAATAAGAAAATAACTACTTTTTGAAAGAAAGCCATGCTATGCAAAGGGCAATTTCAATATGGATATTAGGAAATGTTTCCATAGTGATAAGACTTTTTTTTTTTACAAAAATGTTAACATTTGCCAACAAAAAGTTTCAGATGCATCTTTAAAATCTTGAGAGCAAAATTTTATATTTTTAAACCTTCCAAAGAATTTTAGAGGAGCTATATGTTAAAAACTATTAAAAGTACAGTAACTTCAGAGTTTGCAAGAAAAACTTCACAAAGTCAATGCACAATTTCAACCAAAACCAAAGCACAGGTGGTGGATAGGGTTGGAAAATGATATTATGATTGATTAAATCGTAATCAATGCCACTAACATATTTCTTCCATTTGAATCTATGTATCCTTGTGAGGTATCTTCAGCTATGGCAGCTGTTAAAAGCAGCATCCAGGCCAGGAGCGGTGGCTCATGCCTGTAATTCCAGCACTTTGGGAGGCGGAGGCAGGCGGATCATGAGGTTAGCGAATCGAGACCATCCTGGCAAGGACGGTGAAACCCCGTCTCTACCAAAAATACAAAAAAAAAAAAAAAAAGAATTAGCTGGGCGTGCTGGCAGACACCTGTAATCCCAGTCACTCGGGAGGCTGAGGCAGGAGAATGGCATGACCCGGGAGGCGGAGCTTGCAGTGAGCCAAGATCGCGCCACTGCCCTCCACTCTGGGCGACAGAACCAGACTCCATCTCAAAAAAAAAAAAGCCGCATCCAGCCTGGTGTGGTGGCTCACACCTGTAATCCCAGCACTTTGGGAGGCTGAGGTGGGCAGATTACTTGAGGTGAGGAGTTCAAGAGCAGCCTGGCCAACATGGTGAAACCCCGTCTCTACTAAAAATACAAAAATTAGCCTGCCATGGTGGTGGATCCCTGTAATCTCAGCTACTTGGGAGACTGAGGTGGGAGGATCCCTTGAACCCAGAGGCAGAGGCTGCAGTGAGCCGCGACTGCACCACTGCATTCCAGCCTGGGCACCAGAGGGAGACTCCGTCTCAAAAAAAAAAAAAAGTAGCACCTGTTTGTTGTGAAATTACTTGAAGCTATACTTCTGGATTATCACATCCCAAAACGTTAAACCAAGTTTTTGAAAATCTTGAAGTATACTTAACTACATAGCTTTTAAAATATTAAGCACTGTAGGTTATATATATTTCATATATATATATATTTTGAGACAGAGTCTCACTGTGTCACCCAGGCTAGAATGCAGTGGTGCAATCTCGGCTCACTGCAGCCTCTGCCTTCAGGTTCGAGTGATCCTCCCACCTCAGCCTCTCAAGTATCTGGGATTAAAAGTATGTACCTTCATGCCCAGCTAATTTTTGTATTTTTAGTAGAGACAAGGCTTCACCATGTTGGCCAGGCTGATCTTGAACTCCTGACCTCAAGTGATCCACTCGCCTCCGCCTTCCAAAGCGCTGGGATTATAAGTGTGAGCCACTGCACTCAGCCAAACTATCTTTTTAAAATAACTTTTTCATGTTTTATAATGCATATAATATATTCACACAATAATATATGTATGCATTAAACAAATAAATATACATATATTGGGGATGCATGTTCAATTTTCTTTTCTTCCTTTTTTTTTTTTTTTTTTTTTGAGATGGAGTCTAGCTCTGTTGCTAGGGCTGGAGTGCGGTGGCACGATCTCAACTCACTGCATCCTCGGTCTCCCGGGTTCAAGCAGCTCTCCTGCCTCAGCCTCCCAGGTAGCTGGGACTACAGGCGCATGCCCCCACATCTGGCTAATTTTTGTATTTTTAGTAGAGACAGGATTTTACCGTGTTCGTAAGGCTGGTCTTGAATTCATGATCTCAGGTGATCCGTCTGCCTTGGCCTCCCAAAGTATTGGTATTATAAGTGTGAGCCACCTCACCCGGTCTTTTTTTTTTTTTTTTTTTTTAAGACAAGGTCTCTGTCTGTCACCTAAGCTGGAGTGCAGTGGCACCATCATGACTCACTGCAGCCTCAACTTCCCGGACTCAGGTGATCCTCCCACCTCAGCCTCACGAGTAGCTGGGTCTACAGGTGCATGTCACCAGGCCTGGCTAATTTTTTGTATTTTTTTTAGAGACAGGGTTTCGCTATGTTGCCAAGGTTGGTCTTGAACTCCTGGGCTCAAGCAATCCACCTTCCTCAGCGGCCCAAAGTGTTGGGATTATAGGAGTGAGCCACCACACCCAGCCTCTCAATTTCGTTTTTTACTGACAGTCATGAAAAATCAAAATGTGAAAAGATGACTATCTCACAAGTAGAGAGTTTAGCCCCGCCCTCCTAAGGACGGTGTCTCTTTTGAGATCTACAGGATCTAGATGTCTCTCATCTACCCTGTGCCTGCCACCCAGCCTCTCCAGAGAAATGATTTTCCTTGGGATCTGCAAACCAGATCTTCTTCTAACTCCTTCACCCCAGTTTCTCCTCTCTTGTTCTCTAGGTCTGACCCTTGAGTTCCCAAGGAGAGGAGTCAGTGTGTCCTGGCCAACTACCCTACCAGGCACAGATGCACTGGCACCTCTTGCTAAGTGCTTGCTCCCTGGACCATTTGCAAGCTCTCTGTGCTCATTCTTCTCCTGTTTATTCATTTTAGAACAACATGTTTATAATTCTATTAATTCCTCAGGTACCCCGTCTCTCCTCCCACACTAATTTTTATTTATTTCAATGGCAACGTTAAAACAGCACTTTAAAGAAAAGAACAACTTGTGATTCGCCTACACTAATTCTCCATTAATTTAATTTTTCTATGTTAAGATCTAATCTGTGACCATGTGCTCTATCATGCTAACTCAACAGATACAATTTTTCTGTTTCCTTCTAATCTATGTTCATCTACAATATATTTATTTTCAGACTACCTTTGTTGATTCTTTTCATTGGAAAAGAAAGTTTTACCATGTGCATGCAATAGAATGGAAGGACAGTGAGTGAAAAGTTTTCTCAGTTCAGACCTCCATTCTCTTGTCACTACCACCAGCTATACCCCAAGCCTCACTCTATTACCAGTATCTTTCCAAGAATTCTCTAAGCATCTACAAGTATTCTGTGCTAACGTCTTTTTACACAATGGGGCACACGATCCACACTATTCTGATCTTAACCTTTTTTCTTTAAATCTTAAAAACCCATCTTAGCACTTGTTTCAAATCAGAACATGTCACTTTGTCTCTCGTTCTTTTTAACAGCTGTATAGCATCCCACTGGAGGTTTCTCATGTGATTTATTTGATCAGTCACCAACTAATGGGTGTTTTCATTGTATAGTCTTTTTTGCTGTGTCCAGAATTCTGGGCTGGGTGCGGTGGCCCACACCTATAATCCCAGCACTTTGTGAGGCCAAGGTGGGTGGATCACCTGAGGTCAGGAGTTCAAGACCAGCCTGACCGATATGGTAAAACCCTGTCTCTACTAAAAATACAAAAATTAGCTGCAAGTGGTGACACGCACCTGTAATCCCAGCTACTCAAGAAGTTGAGACAGGAGAATCGCTCGAACCTGGGAGGCTGAGGTTGCAGTGAGCCAAGATCATGCCACTGCACTCCAGCCTGGGCAAAAGAGTTGAGACTCCGTCTCAAAAAAAACCCAAAAAACTGCAATAAATTTTATGTTCATATATCTTTGTGTATATGTATGAGTGTATGTAATGGATAAATTCCTAGAAGTGGGATCCTCAAATAAATCACATTTTAAATTTGCTATTCCTGTTGCAAATTGCTTTCCCTAAGAGATTATGCTAATTTATATCCCCACTGACAATATACAAAAGTGCTGTATTTCTCACAGCTTCACAAACACCATAAGAATTACTTTGAATCGGCCGGGCGCGGTGGCTCAAGCCTGTAATCCCAGCACTTTGGGAGGCCGAGACGGGCGGATCACGAGGTCAGGAGATGGAGACCATCCTGGCTAACACGGTGAAACCCCGTCTCTACTAAAAAAATACAAAAACTAGCCGGGCGAGGTAGCGGGCGCCTGTAGTCCCAGCTACTCCGGGTGGCTGAGGCAGGAGATGGCGTGAACCCGGGAGGCGGAGCTTGCAGTGAGCTGAGATCCGGCCACTGCACTCCAGCCTGGGGGACAGAGCAAGACTCCGTCTAAAAAAAAAAAAAAAAAAAAAAAATTACTTTGAATCATACTACATGCAGAATTTTCTGTTAACCTTTTCATACCCACACAATGGGTAGGTTCAGTCACTTGACAGGTGACAGCTCAATGATGACAATGAAGGAGGATTTGGCAAGGGATTTTATTCCTTGCAACAAGTCAAGTAAGGAGAATACCAGGGATAGCTCCCAAAGCACTGCCTCCCCAAGCTGAGGGCTGGGTCCGGTAATGAGGTGTAACCTGATTGGATCTTGCAATGAGGTGATGCTGGGATACATGATATGACTGGATCTGACCGTGGGGTGATGCCGGAGCTCAATCTGATTGGATTATGGATCCTGCCGTACAGTGTCCACTTCTTAATTCTGTCCCACTCCTCAGCCCAGGCACTTAGGTTCCTCCTGTGGTTGCAGGCTTGATTCATCTAGGCATGCTGAGTTCATGTGACTTGAGAGTCCATGGCAAACGAAAAACAGCTCTTGATCTTTTTACATGAAAGTGGAACCAGATTGGTCTGGTGTGGCTACGCTTTTTCACTTAACACATTTGAACTCGAACTCGTTCCTCCTTATTAAGTGGTCTTGATAGGTATAATCATCACGGATAACTTAGGTAAGCATGTTCTTTCTGCCCTTGCCGGTTCGTCAGTGTTATACTTAACATGGCATTCATTTTTATTAACTTTTTTTTTTTTTTTTTTGAGACCACGTCTTGCTCTGTCAGCCAGGCTGGAGTGCAGTGGCCAGATCTCAGCTCACTGCAAGCTCCGCCTTCTGGGTTCACACCATTCTCCTGCCTCAGCCTCCCGAGTAGCTGGGACTACAGGCACCGGCCACCATGCCTGGCTAATTTTTTTTTTTTTTTTTTTAAAAAAAAAAAAAAAAAAAAAAACCACAGTTTCACTGTGTTAGCCAGGATGGTCTCAATCTCCTGACCTTGTGATTCTCCTGCCTCGACCTCCCAAAGTGCTGGGATTATAGGTGTGAGCCACCGCGCCTGGCAACTTTTTTTTTAATTTTTATTTTTTCATCCTTGGGTAAGGGCCATGCAACTCTTCTCTGTATCGTTCCAATTTTAGTATATGTGCTGCTTAAAATGCTTGTGACCATGACTAGTTTTTTCCTTTTGAACCATCCTTTTAGGACAAATTTCATGGAATGAAGGTATTAATGTCAAAGGACATTTTTGCCAAATTGTTTTATACAAATGACTTTACCAAATTACACCCCTACCAATAATGTATGAATGCCAGAGTTCCAGAAGCATTTCCAGGTTGGGTATTATCATTTAAATTTATGTTTTCTTAATTGAAATATGGCTCATTTTGTAGTTTTAATTTGCACTTATTTGATCAGGAAGTTTGGCCATTTTGCCCTAATTTTTTTTTTCTATTTTATTTTACTTGTCATCTAAACAATCTATTCATGTCCTTTGTCCGTTATCTCTTGGGGCCCTCATGTGCAGCACTGGATATGCATTTAGATATTATAGATCTTAATCTTTTTACCCCATATAGTTAAAATTCTCCTTAATCTTTTACATGTTGTTATTACTATAAGAAGTTTTAACTGTCTCTGTAGGCAAGTGTGATTTTTTTCTTTTATAATCATCTTTTCACTTCTTCACATGTTAGGATGATGTCGTTTTCCCAAAGACCCACAACTCCCTTCTACCAATTTTAGTGATTACATTTTTAAATTTATCTTTAAAATTTAAATGTTAACTTAATGGGCATTTATTTTGATGGAAATTATAAATCTAATTTTTTAAAAATTACTATCTAATTATCTAAATACCATTTATTAATCGTTAATTTTCTTCAATTTGTGAGGTTTGAGTTATTATGTTTTTTTTTTTTTTTTTTTGAGACGGACTCTCAGTCTATCACCCAGGCTGGAGTGTAGTGGCAAGATCTCAGCTCACTGCAACCTCTGCCTCCTGGGTTCAAGTGATTCTCCTGCCTCAGCCTCCCAAGTAGCTGGGACTACAGGCCACACTCAGCTAATTCTTTCATTTTTAGTAGAGACAGGGTTTCACCATGTTGGCCAGGATGGTCTTGATCTCTTGACCTTGTGATCCACCCACCTTGGCCTCCCAAAGTGCTGGAATTACAGGCACGAGCCACCGTGCCCGGCCATGATTTTTTTTTTTTTTTTAATACTTTAAGTTCTGGGATACAGGTGCAGTATGTGCAGATTTGTTACATAGGTATACATGTGTCATGGTGGTTTGCCGCGCCCATCAACCCATCATCTAGGTTTTAAGCCCCACATGCATTAGGTGTTTGTCCTAATGCTCTCCCTCTCCTTGCCCCCTATCCCCTGATAGGCCCCAGTGTGTGATGTTCTCTGTGTCCATGTGTTCTCATTGTTCAACTCCTACTAATGAGTGAGAACATGTGGTGTTTGGTTTTCTGTTCCTGTGTTAGTTTTGCTGAGAATGATGGTTTCCAGCTTCATCCATGTCCCTACAAAGGACATGAACTCATTCTTTTTTATGGCTGCATATTATTCCATGGTGTATACATGCCACATTTTCTTTATCCAATCTATCATTGATGGGCATTTGGGCTGGTTCCAAGTCGTTGCTATTGTAAATAGTGCTGCAATAAACATATGTGTGCATGGGTCTTTATAATAGAATGATTTATAATCCTTTGGGTATATACCCAGTAATGGGATGATTTATTATGATTTATATGTGTACATACACCCACTTTTTTCACACACACTTTTTTTTTTTTGACACAGGGTCTCACTTTGTCACCCAGGCTGGAGTGCAGTGGCATGATCTCAGCTCACTGCAACTTCTTGGGCTCAAATGAGCCTCCCACCTCAGCCCCCCAAGTAGCTAGGACTGCAGGTGAACACCACCACACCCGGCTAATTTTTTTGTAGTTTGTTTGTTTGTTTTTTTCCCAAATCAATAGTTCTTTTATTGCATCATTTAAATATCACATATAGGTCTGAGGAAGCATCCGGCATCTTGTTTCTGTAGCTGGACAACTCTTAGGTCTTCTTAATCAACCTCCTGAATGGTTCCTTTTTCAGAGACATAGATACCATCCAAAAATTTCCTGATATCCTTGTTTTTAACGTTGTGGCTTGCTGAATCAAAGCCACTGAATTTGAAACAAGCTCAATGTCATTTCCTTCAAGGATTAATTCATCTTTCTGAGCTTGAGATACTGAACAAGGAATACCTGGCTTCATTCGAACCCTGCAGATGTATTTTTCACCCAAGAAATTTTGGATTTCAACAGGAGACCCGTTCTCCTGGATAATGCCATTGATGGGGAAGTGCACATACACAGACCTCATCTTGTAACAGAAGTCCAGTGTAACACCCTGATCATGTTCTGTACATGACTACAGATGGTCCAAACGGTAGCCAGCTCCTTTCCGTTACCCCACCATTTGTCAACCTGGGGCCTCTTTTTTTTCTTTCCAAGAAGACTGAGTTCTACGTTGATGTGATTGAAGTCCCTCCGCAGGGTTCCTCTGGGGCCGTTCACAATAACTGCGCATCCCTTTAGAGTAATATCGACATTTTCTGGAATGTCGACAGTCTGATTGCTGAGAATGGTTTTCATTCTCGCAGTAGATGGGGCAAAAAAAAAAAGCATCTTTTGTGGTTCACGCCTGTAATTCCAGCACTTTGGGAGGCCAAGGTGGGTGGATCACAAGGTAAGGAGATCGAGACCAGCAGGGCCAGCATGGTGAAACCTGTCTTTACTAAAAATAGAAAAAAATTAGCTTGGTATGGTGGTGTGCGCCTGTAATCCCAATTACTTGGGAGGCAAGAATCACTTGAACCCAGGAGGCAGAGGATGCAGTGAGCCAAGATCGCGCCACTGCACTCCAGCCTGGGAGACAGAGACTGTCTCAAAAAACAAACAAGCAAAACAAACAAAGCAGAGAGTTTGGCTGGTAACAGAAGTAAGAGAGAAATGCTCCAGCTGGCCTAGAGGAAAGCAAATAACCCCCACTGTGAACTGCAGATGGAGAAGTGCAACCTCTAGGAGCCGAAAGCAGTCCCTGATTGGCAACTTACACGAAAAAGGTACCTCAGGCCTACAACCACAAAGAATTGAACTCTGCCACCAAGCGGTGATCTTGGAAGATATAGGAGCAGGAAAACCACCTCCATCCTCTTAACGGTCCTGAGAATTGAGATAGGATAGATTAACAGGAAAAAAGCATACATGTTTCTTCACAGATGTTTTACAGGAGCCCTCCTAAAATACTGAAGACCCAAAGAAACAATTATTGTCAGTTTCTTCCATTCTGGATTGGACACAATAGTAAAACTGTGAACATGTGTAAGGCGAAGGGGCTCGCGCTAGGATAGTTAATAGGGTAGGAAAATAGGAAGAGAAAGGCGTCTTTGTACAGAATTTCCTTGACCTCAACTTTCTCGTCCTTGATGGCAAGGATGTTGCATCTTACTAGTATAGGGAGGGCGTCTTTCACATGGGAATTTAATCTTCTGCTTTTAAGAAACAGCATGAAGGTCAAAGTGATCTTTTTGCACCTGCTGTTTTTCAAGTGCCTTTAACTTAACTAATCAGTATTCCAGGATAGCATATTTTAACCCCTTCAAAAAGGTCCCTGAGCCCCAAATGAGATTGTTGGCAGCTCCAGTCAGTGCAAGCCCAGCCATGCCACAGCTGTATTCTTACCTATAGAACCGTGAGCTAATAAATGGGTATTGCTCTAAAGCTTCTACATTTGTGGTAATTTGTTACACAGCAATAGAAAACAAATATAATGGCAACATACAATTTGGTACTTGATCCCTCTCCTGTCATTTACTCATGGTTTTGCATGTATAAGTCTTGCCTTCCTTAACCAGACTATAACCTCCCTGAGAACCAGACCAAATTCGATGTTTTTTCTGCATAGCAAAATTATCTACCATGCTATAGGGGCTACACTAGGAGGAAGGTGGGGTGAGTGTTGAACATCCTGGCTTTAGAATCAGCCTGCCTTGATCCGTTTGTAGTTTGTGAGTATGATGACTGGGTGTTCACACACGTGTGTGAGATGTGCCACCCTCAAACCTTGTTACAGTGTCAGTACATTACCTGTCTAACCTGAAAAAAAAAAAAGAATCAGACTGCCTTGGCTTAAATCTTGGCTTAAACTTTCTAAGGTTTGGTTCCCTCATCTTTAAAATGGGAATAAAATGCATTAGGAAATTATGGAAAGATACACAAACATTGTTATCAGCAGTTACTTCATAGGGAATGATTGCAGGATCAAATGTCATAGGAGGCTTTTAGGATTAAATGAAATGATGTTTAGAAAGTTCTTAAGACAGTGCATGGCGCATGGTAAAGCTCTATAAATACTATAAATATAAATACTAGCTCCGTGTTTGTAGAAAAACAGACCCTTTGACATACTTGCCCTTCCTGCAGTTCCATATGTGCTAACTTTGTTTAGTATCACATGACACTGGCCTGTCTCCCCACACACGCACACGCATCCCCACCTCCACCTCCTGGCCAGCCACCAGGGATAGACAGACTAAATCCAGCCATTAGACTTGAGTGACAACCAGTTTAATCTCCTGAAAATCTGGAGTCAAGCCAGTGAGAGACCAAGCTGCTTTGCTGTGTGAGATGAGCCGGAAGACCAAACAGAACCACATCTGGATTCATGTCCAGAAAGAGCCAGAACCACATGCCCGTGCTACAGTTACAGAATGGCAGACGTCAAGAGGAAGCTGGTTTGTTTAGAGGAACACAGAGTGGACATACAGGAAAGGACAGGGATGAGAGACAGTGTCCCCAGAAAAAGGGATGGGACAGTACCTTCCTGGGGCTGGCAGTTCCCAGCACCAGTTCCCACGGTGCCTAGCTGGACTTGTTTCCCCAAGATCTCCATGTCTTCATAAGTGTCCCTTGCAAACAAATAAGCCCTGGCCAAAGGAAGGCTGCTGTGGGTGACAAATCAGACAGTCGGTCATGTTCTAATACATCCTGGGACACCAGGCTGTGGTGCTGACTCCGCATCAATGTAAAAGACGATTAAATGGTATTTGTGGTCTTTGTCCAGACCTTCTTTCAACTGTCAGCACAGTTGAATTCCCAGTGGCCTCTGGAGGGCACTATTCAGTTAAGTTTATTCCATGGTAGTGAGCACTACACCAGCAGAGTATTTAAGGAAAAGGTGTTTTAAATAATAGTTACCATTTCCTGAGTACCAACAACATGCTAACCACGGTGCTGCTTGCTTTAGGTATATTATATCTTAAACAATCACAACAACTGTTTCCATCCTGCAATTGGAGATGATTTTCGAGCATGGTTTCTTATTTCCACAGGCATGCTATTAACAGGTGTCAAGCAAAAGGAAAGCTTTTCTTTTTTCTTTTAATGAATAGGAAGACTGAGTTTACAGTAGCTCCTGATGAGAACCAATTCAAGTTCAGTTGCCCCTCCATGTACTCCTTTTTAATTAGAAAAACAACAAATGTAGCACCATTGTGACCCAGAGGGGAAAAGATATTTGGTCTCCGGGGATATAAATACCTGGGTCCCTCTTCTCTCTCAAGGTGAGGCAAAGTGTTTCCTGTTTCCTGCCTTTTATCCACACCCCCCAAGATAATGGTGTTGGTTTCATGCCAGGCTGTGGGCTGCTAGGGAGTGGGAGCTGCTCTGCAGGGAGGAGTTTTTGTTCTCTGCCTTGCTCAGTGCCACCGTGGTGGGGAGGGTAGGGGTGAGGCTCCCAGCCTTTTAAGGTAACAGTTCCCTGCAAAGTCTGAAAATAACCACTGACCTGTCTCCCTTTTATTTTTTACAAGATATTTGAGGCCAGCTGCGGTGACTCATGTCTGTAATCCTAGCACTTTGGGAAGCCAAGGTGGGCGGATCACTTGAGGTCAGGAGTTCGAGACCAACCTGATCAACATGGTGAAACCCTGTCTCTACTAAAAATACAAAAAAAAGTAGCCAGCTGTGGTAGCACACACCTGTATTGCCAGCTACTTGGGAGGCTGAGGCGGGAGAATCATTTGAACTCCGAAGGCAGAGGTTACAGTGAGCTGAGATCACACCACTGCACTCCAGCCTGGGTGACAGAACAAGGCTCTGTCTCAGGGAAAAAAAAAAAAAAAAGATATTTGAAACCTATTTGTTCATTCTATATTATCAATGTAAATTAAAATGTTTATCAGATATTATCCAAATGAGCCACATGCATTATGCATATGCTTCTCATTTACTTTTTACAACATCCCTATGAGGTAAGAGGCAAGTATTGTTACCTGCATTCAGAGATGAGGAAATATAGGCTTGGAAAGATTAGATAAACTGGCCGGGGGCGGTGGCTCACGCCTGTAATCCCAGCACTTTTTTTTTGAGACGGAGTCTCACTCAGTCGCCCAGGCTGGAGTGCAGTGGCGCGATCTCGGCTCACTGCAAGCTCCGCCTCCCGGGTTTACGCATTCTCCTACCTCAGCCTCCCGAGTAGCTGGGACTACAGGTGCCCGCCACCATGCCCCGCTAGTTTTTTGTATTTTTTAGTAGAGATGGGGCTTCACCGTGTTAGCCAGGATGGTCTCAATCTCCTGACCTCGTGATTCGCCCATCTCGGCCTCCGAAAGTGCTGGGATTACAGGCTTGAGCCACCGCACCCGGCCGATAAACCCATTTCTGAGAGACAGAGCCTGGAATCGAGCCGGGGTGACCTGCCTCCAAGACCTGAATCTTTTTTCGCTAGGACGCTCTGTCAGTTGCTACCCATCTGCCAAATAGTGTGTCTGTCCCTCTAGAGAGCACGTCCATTCCCCAGGAAGGAACGTAACCTTCCAGTAAGCAACAACAATTCTGTAAGTGACATCCTGGCCAGGGCACCTTGCTCCATATTCATGAGGTCACTGCCTCACCACGTCTCCACTGTGGAGGGGTGAACCTGGAATCAGAAAATCTGGGTTCCGAACACTTTCTCAATCTGTATTTATTCATTTAAGGGTGTTTATTGACCACCTACTGTTTCAGCTCTGGAACTGCATATTGGGGAAATACTCTTCTATAAAACATATAAAGTCCCTGGTTTTCTGGAGCTTTTACCCATGCCTTAGAAAACTGACTTACCCTTGTAGGCGTAATTGTGATTAATAATGATATGAAGGAATTTTTAAAGTAAGCGTTCTTGTTTTATAATAGCTTTCCTGAGGCTGGGCATGGTGGCTCACGCCTGTAATCCCAGCACCTTGGGAGACTGAGGTGGGTAGATCACTTCAGATCGGGAGTTCGAGACCAGCCTGGCCAACATGGTAAAACCCTGTCTCTACTAAAAATACAAAAATTAGCTGGGTATGGTGGCATGCGCCTGTAATCTCAGCTACTCAGGAGGCTGAGGCAGGAGAATTGCTTCAACTGGGAGGCAGAGGTTGCAGTGAGCTGAGATCATGCCACTGCACTCCAGCCTGGGTGATAGAGCAAAACTCCATCTCAAAAAAATATATAAGTAAAAAATAAAAATAATTTAAAAATGGCTTTACTGAGATGTTCACATACTATAAAATTTATTCTTTAAAATGTACAATTGAGTGGTTTTATATATTCACAGAATTGAATATCACCAATATCTAATTTTAGGACATTTTTATCCTTCCAAAAAGAAGACAAATACCCATTACAGGCATTCTCCATACTCCATTTCTCAAAGCCCCTGGCAACCTACTTTCTTTCCTATAGATTTACCTATTCCAGATATTTCAGTACATGGTCTTCTCTACTGAATGTGTAATGACTTCAGTACTCATCTATGTTTGAGTATGATTCAGAACTTTACTTCGTTATATTGCCAAATAGTATTCCATATGTTTAACCACATTTGTTTAACCATCCATCCATTTGTGGACATTTGGGTCATTTCCATTTTTTGACTATTATGAATCATGCTGTGAACATTGGTGTACAAGCTTTTGTGTGAGTATGTTTTCAGTTCTCCTGGATATATACGTAAGAATGGAATTGATGGTGATATAGTAACTCTATGTGTAACTTTTTGAGGAATTGCCAAATTGTTTTTCAGGACTATTTTACATCCCCACCAGCAGTGTATAAGGGCTCTAATTTCTCCACATTTCTGCCACCACTTGTGACCTGTCTTTATTAGACTGGCCATCCTAGTGGGTGTAAAACTGTATCTCACTGTGACTTTGATTTGTATTCTCTAATGATTAATCATGTTGAATACCTTTTCATGTATTTTTGAACTTTTGTACATCTTTGGAGAGATGTCTATTTATTTTTTAAGACAGGGTCTTGCTCTGTCACCCAGCCTGGAGTACAGTGGCATGAGTGCAGTGCAGAGGCTCACTGTAGCCTCAACCTCCTGGGCTCCAGCAATTCTCCCACCTTATTCTCCTGAATAGCCAGGACTACAGGCACATGCCACTACACCTGGCTAATTTTGTAAAAAAAATTTTTGTAGAGACAGGGTCTTGCTGTGTTTCCCAGACTGGTCTCAAACTCCTGGCCTCAAGCGATCTTCATGCCTCAGCCTTCCAAAGCACTAGGATTATAAGCATGAGCCACCATGCCCAGCTAGAAATGTCTTTTTAAATCCTTTACCCACTTTTACATTGAGTTGTAAGAATTCTTTATATAGCCTAGATACAAGTTCCTTAACAGATACATGATTTGCAGGTATTTTCCCAGGCAGCTGCACATATTAATTGCCACGGATTGTTTTCAACAAATGACCTAGGGATAAGGCTGTTCTTGCAGCATCGGCTCTGAATCAAGTCAAGTAAAGAGAAACCTTGAAAATGGAGCCTTTCAGAGAGCTGTCAGACAGGTCAAGTAATAACAGTTCTGTGAAGATAGAATTTTTGGGGATCTCCAAACTTGTTCTGCCTCAGTGGCTGCTAGTGATGCTTCAAGCTTTTGGCTAACTTCCAGAGTTCTGAAAAAGTTGATTTTGGTCATTTTTTCCAGTGTTTTTGTTACTCTTATAAAGGGGTGGATTTTTGGAGGTCTTTATTTTTATCATTCCAGAAGTGCTTTTTCCAATAAACTTATCTTTGAGATATGGTATACATAAAGGCACATATCAAAAGTATTCAGCTTAGTAAATTTTTTTTTTTTTTTTTGAGATAGAGTCTTGCTTTGTTGCCCAGCCTGGAGTGCAGTGGCGCAAACTCAGCTCACTGCAAGCTCCGTCTCCTATGTTCACACCATTCTCCTGCCTCAGCCTCCCGAGTAGCTGGGACTACAGGTGCCCGCCATCACCCCCCGGCTAATTTATTTTGTATTTTTTAGTAGAGACGGAGTTTCACCATGTCAGCCAGGATGCTCTCAATCTCCTGACCTCATAATCTGCCCACCTTGGCCCCCAAAGTGCTGGAAATACAGGCATGAGCCACCACGCCCAGCCTTTTATTTTATTTATTTTATTTTACTTTTGAGACAGTCTTGCTCTGTTGCCAAGGCTGGAGTGCAGTGGAATGATCTCGGCTCACTGCAACCTCTACCTCCCAGGTTCAAGCTATTCTCCTGTCTCAGCCTCCAGAGTAGATGGGATTGCTGGTATGTACCATCACACCTGGCTAATATTTGTGTTTTTAGTAGAGAGGGGGTTTCACCATGTTGGCATAGCTGGTCTCAAACTCCTGACCTCAGGTGATCCACCCGCCTCGGCCTCCCAAAGTGCTGGGATTATAGGCATGAGCCACCACACCCAGCCCAGCTTAGTGAATTTTTATATTAACCATCACCCAAACTGAGAAACAGAACTTAACTAGTACGTCAGAGCTCTCCTTCTTACCTCTTACCAGTTACTAACCCCCTTTTACCAAAGTAAAGTGGTATCTAATAGCTGTAAGAAATTTCCTGCCTATGGCTGGGTATGGTGGCTCATGCCTGTAATCCAGCACTTTGGGAGGCCAAGGTGGGTGGATCACTTGAGGTCAGGAGTTCAACCTGGCCAACATGGTGAAACCCAGTCTGTACTAAAAATACAAAAAATTAGCCGAGTGTGGTGGTAGGTGCCTGTAATCCCAGCTGCTCGGGAGGCTGAGGCAAGAGGGTCGCTTGAACCTGGGAGTCAGAGGTTGCAGTGAGCCAAGATCATGCCACTGCCCTCTAGCCTGGGTGACAAAGCGAGACTCCATCTCAAAAAACCAAAAAACAAAAAACTTCCTTGTCCAACACCATTCTGATTTTTTCCAACTGTTTCATTCTACTTGTTCAAATTTTCCTTCCAAACCACTGCCTTAATACATTTAATCCGATGGCATTTTTAACTTGTGAATTTTATTTTTTTAATATTCAACTTTAAAAAAATCATGAACTAGCCTATTTGGGACATCCGTTTGCTTCTGTCAAGCTCTTCCTGCCTCCCCAGATTTCTATATCATCACAACCATTTCCCTTATCAGTAAGCCAGGCCCTGGAGTACTGGCTGTTAATTCTCCTCTATCCCTTTTTCCCAGACTTGCAGACACCCTTGATCATCCACATAAAAAGGGAAGCTGAGATGTCTTCAGGATAAAGTTACATGTTTTTTCATGAGACTTCTGCACAGTGTCCAAACACTCTGATCTGTACAGATAGAAAGGATGCTTCTTGAGAGACTTTTGGGAGACGCCTTATCCTGCAATTCTGATTTCTTTGCTTTTCCTGACCAAGGCTTCTCAGGCTAATTCAGAGCCATTGTGGCACAGCTCAGACAGCAAGCAGTGACATTCTGAAGTTGCTTCTTCTGAGGAATTCTCCCAGTGGGAAAGCAAGCGGGGGTGGAACACTTCCTTGGGCAATCTACGAAGTGTGGAGACCCAGCTCCCTGTTAGTGCTTTTCCTTATCAGAGATCATTACCCGGTAGAAAAGGAGATGTTCTGATGGAGGATTAAGCTAGATATAGTAAGTCACAGTGATACGGACATTTGAAAGTAATTGCTTGGAAAGTGAAAAGAGGTCAAAGTGGTTGAACTTAATGATACAAAGAATAGCCATGGGGCCAGGCGTGGTGGCTCACACCTGTAATCCCAGCACTTCGGGAGGCCGAGGCGGTGGATCACTAAGTCAAGAGATCGAGACCATCCTGGCCAACATGGTGAAACCCCATCTCTACTAAAAGTACAAAAATTGGCCGGGCACAGTGGCTTACGCCTGTAATCCCAGCACTTTGGGAGGCCGAGGTGGATGGATCACGAGGTCAAGAGATTGAGACCATCCTGGCCAACATGGTGAAACCCCATCTCTACTAAAAATAAAAAAATTGGCCGGGCACAGTGGCTCACACCTGTAATCCCAGCACTCTAGGAGGCTGAGGTGGGTGGATCATGAGGTCAAGATATCAAGACCATCCTGGCTAACATGGTGAAACCCCATCTCTACTAAAAAATACAAAAATTAGCTGGGCGTGGTGGTGTGTGCCTGTAGTCCCAGCTAGTTGGGAGGCTGAGGCAGGAGAATCGCTTGAACCCAGGAGGTGGAGGTTGCAGTGAACCAAGATAGCGCCACTGCACTCCAACTTGGGCAAGAGAGCAAGACTGCCTCAAAAAAAAAAAAAAAAAAAGAAAGAGAATAACCATGGGTTGGGAAAAACTATAAATGGAGTAAAAATTTTGGGCAAAGTTAAGGAACTCGAAGTAACTAATTAAAATGATTAAAAATCCTGACTTTTAGTGGGTTTTTGTTTTGTTTTTTGTTTGTTTTAGACATGGGGTCTCACTATGTTGCCCACGCTAGTTTCCAACTTCTGGACTCAAGTGATCCTCCCACCTTGGCCTCCCAAACTGCTGGGATTACAGGCATGAGCCTGGCATGATTCCATTTATACAAGGGTCCTAGAATAGTCAAATTCATAGAAACAGAAAATGAAATGGAAGTTACCAGAGGCTGGGAGAAGGGACGAATGGAGAGTTATTAGCAGATGCGAAGTTTCAGTCTGGTGTGATGAAAAAGCCCTGGAGATGGCTAGTGGTGCTGGTTGCACAACAACATGAATGTATTTATTGATACTCAACTGTACACTTGAAAATCATTCAAAAGGGTGCTTGCTTAAAATAATTAAAAAGGGTGCTTGCTTCGGCGTCACATATACTAAAATTGGAACAATACAGAGAAGATGAACATGGTTCCTGCTCAAGGATTTTTAAAAATAATTAAAATGACCGGGCACAGTGGCTCACACCTGTGATCCTAGCACTTTGGGAGGCCTAGATGGGCGGATCACGAAGTCAGGAGATCCAGACCATCCTGGCTAACATGGTGAAACCCTGTCTCTACTAAAAATACAAAAAAAATTAGCCGGGCATGGTGGCAGGTGCCTGTAGTCCCCGCTACTCGGGAGGCTGAGGCAGGAGAATGGCGTGAACCAGGGAGGCTGAGCTTGCAGTGAGCTGAGATCGCACCACTGCGAGCCTGGGCAACAGAGCAAGACTCTGTCGCAAAAATAAGTAAATTAATTAATTAATTAATTAATTAAAGTAAAATAAAATGGGTCAGGCGTGGTGGCTCACGTCTGTAATCCCAGCACTTTGGGGGGCCGAGGCAGGCAGATCACCTGTGGTGAGGAATTTGAGACCAGCCTGGCCAACATGGTGATACCCCATCTCTACTGAAAATACAAAGATAAGCTGGGCATGGTGGCAGGTGCCTGTAGTCCCAGCTACTTGGGAGGCTGAGGCAGGAGAATCACTTGAGCCTGGGAGGCAGAGCTTGCAGTGAGCCAAGATCGCACCACTGCACTCCAGCCTGAGAAACAGAGAGAGACTGTCTCAAAAAAATAAAAATTAAAAATAAAAACAGTCAATTTTATTTTATGTATATTTTACCACAGTAAAAAGATGTGCAGTTAAGAACAAATCTAGTGTGAGGAAAAGGTTGGGGTCACAGGTGACCAAGGCCTTGGGGAACCCATTGGTGTCTTTAAGGAGGTTTTCCCTTGTTCCACAAGTTCCATGAGCAGGCCTAACCAACCCACTGCCACAGTGTCATTAACACTGTTAGTTAGTACAGTCAGTAGCCACTGTCTGTGCCTGGTTGATTAATAAGGAAGTACTTAGCTTCCTTCCAAAACTCTGGAAAAATGAGACAAATGTCATTAAAAGGTTAAGACACTTGTTGCTAATATCTTAAAAGTGGCCACCAGAAACAAAGGTGGAGGCTGGGCATGGTGACTCACACCTGTAATCCCAGTGCTTTGGGAGGCTGGGTCAGCAGATCGCTTGAGTCCAGGAGTTTGAGAAAGCCTGGGAGACATGGCAAAACCACGTCTCTACAAAAAATACAAAAATTAGCCAGATGTAGTGGCACATGCCTGCAGTCCCAGCTACTGAGGAAGCTAAGGCAGGAGGATCACTTGAGTCTGGGAGGCAGAGGTTGCAGTGAACTGAGATGATGCCACTGCACTGTAGCCTGGGCAACAGAGTGAGACCCTGTCTCAAAAAAAAAAAACAAAAAAATCAAATGGTCTTGATCTCCTGAGCTCGTGATCTGCCCGCCTTGGTCTCCCAAAGTGCTGGGATTACAGGCATGAGCCAGTTGCAGTGAGCCAAGATTGTGCCATTGCACTCCAGCCTGGGTAATAGATGAGACCCTGTCTCAAAAACAAAAACGAGAAAAAAAGAAAAGAAACAAGCAAACAAAGGTGGAGATGGAAATGTGAATCCATTTCAATTACCTGGGCCCTCTAGAGACCTCTGTGAAACCTTTAGGGCAGAGCTTTCTGCCATTTCTCCTGAAGGCTGAGATAATCTGGTGCCCACCTCAACAGGGACCTTGAGAGCAGCAGTGACCTAGGCTCAGACTCACCTGGTGGGGACTGTGGCCGTGGTGACATCATGAGGCTTCCTTGGCCCATCAACCTGTGCTCTGTGCCTGCTGGGCACTGCGGGGTAGAGAGAGGCCAGGTTAGCCACCAGGATGCCACCATGCCAGAGATGAGGGATGCCTCAGCGGAGGAAGGTTCTATGGAATGTCCACTCTTCCTCCTCTGATGCAGAATTTGATGCAATGGCTGGACATCTATAGGCCATTTTCTTGGATGATGAATTCTGTTTAATACAAAGAAACTTCAAGAACAAGAAGCACTGGAAGCTAAGCCAGGTTTTGTTGTCAAGAGGAGGAAACAACTGAAAAGGGTTCCCCTACGCTCTGACTCCTTCTTTAAGGGACCCCATGGCTCAACAAGCCTGTGTCCAGTTGGAGCACCTGCCCACCTGCCCTGCTCTCCTCCACTGCTAGCTGACCACCAATTCCAGGTTTGAAGATAACAGGATATGCCCGTATTCTCCATTTTTGACTAATAACCTTTTTAATGAAGAGCTTCTGCCTGAAGAGGGTTCCTGGAAATAAATATGGTTGATTTCATGACAACTAGATATCAGCTTAAAGATGAAGTGGCAAAAATTTTCTTGAATTTATGAACACTCTTCCCCCCAAAATTTGAACTATGCAACAGAAATAGAAGACAGAGAAAAGGGTCTAAACTGTTGCTTAATAGTGAAAGCCTTTGCACATACCTTTCTGCTCCCCAGCAAATTGTGTGTGGTGCTCGTTCCTGGGGAAGTTTTCTCATTTTGGTATTTCAAGCCCCACAGGTGGTAGATGACCTCAGCTTGTGGAGAAAAAAAAAAAAAAATCAGTGATAAGGGAACATACCTTTAAGAGATTTATCTCATTTGGAACACTTGGACACAGGGTGGGGAGCATCGCACACCGGTGCCTGTTGTGGGGTGGGGTGATGGGGGAGGGATGATATACCTAATGTAAATGGGAGATATACCTAATGTAAATGACGAGTTGATGGGTGTAGCACACCAACGTAGCACATGTATACATATATAACAAACCTGCACATTGTGCACATGTACCCTAGAATGTAAAGTAGAATACAAATATAGATATATATATATTTTTAAAGATTTATCTCATTTGATCATTAGTTGGTCTAAATAAGGAGTGATCAAAAAGCAAGAAACATGAACTCTTCAGGAATATTTGCTTTTGAGAAATATCTGCTAGTGTTTCAAAACTTTGATAGCCTCATGAAGTGGATTCAACTCTTAGATGATTTTGAGACAAAGAAAGAACATTCTATGTGTTAGAGGAAGACGCTTCAGATCACTGCTGCACTGACTTCTTCCAGTGTACATAATCCAAAGATAGTGGAGCCGAAAGGTGGTCACTGATGTGTGGGCATCATTGAGATGAGATCACTGCAAGTTATTATCTCTCGAATATCTTCCATACCTTTCTTCTATGTGCTGTGCTATTCTATTTATTGTTTTCAAAAGTGTATCTTTTAGGGCTGTGAGCGGTGACTCACCTGTAATCCCAGCACTTTGGGAGACTGACGCAGGTGAATCACTCGAGGTCAGGAGTTCGAGACCAGCCTGGCCAACATGGTGAAACCTGTCTTTACTAAAAATACAAAATTAGCCAGGTTTGGTGGCGGGCACCTATAATTCCAGCTACTTAGGAGGCTGAGGCAGGAGAATCGCTTGAACCCGGGAAGCAGAGATTGCAGTGAGCCGAGATCGTGCCACTGCACTCCAACCTGGGCAACAAGAGTGACACTGCGTCTCAAAAAAAAAAAAAAAGGTATCTTTTAGCTTCAAGGACCCTGCCTTACTGACCAGAAGATAAGAATTCATCTAGGGACAGTTACATGAACTCATCTTCTCAGTCTCCATTTCTAGAGCTGATGTTTAACTTTTCATCAATTGCACTGAGAAAACGAGAGCTTCGGTGTCTGGGGTTGGGTCAGCATCTCTAACTAGCACAGCCCCTAACACCTAGTGAAAACTCAACAAGATGTTTGTTGAGTGACATAAGCCTTCCTTCTGAAAATGCAAGTCTTGGGTTTGTGTATCTTCCTTCACTGGTCCTGACTCAGTCCTATTATTTCCGGCAGGCGCATCACTCATTGAGAATGTAGTCATAAACCCTTGTGGGTCTCAATTTGGAATGTCCATGATTGTCCACCTAAAAATAAATAGAAGTATTATGTGTTAAGTGTTTTTTAAATCTGCTATGTTTGCAAAAAGAATTCTGCGTTGGTGCTCCTAATTTACCAGTCTGACTGAGATGTTTTGAAATAGAGTAAAATGTATCTTAACTAAAAAACAGCACAGTAGTGGTATTTTTGTAAGCTTGTTTCAATGTTTTCTCTATAAACCAATAGTAATTTTAGTGGCTTTTTTTGTTTTTAGACAGTCTTGATCTGTGGCCCAGGCTGGAGCACAGTGGCATGATTTTGGCTCCCTCCATCTCCAGGGTCCAGGCAATTCTCTTGCCTCAGCCTGCCAAGTAGCTGGGATTATAGATGTGCACCACCACGCCTGGCTAATTTTTATATTGTAAAGGCAGAGATTCGCCGTGTTGGCCAGGCTGGTTTCGAACTCCTGACCTCAAGTGATCCACCTGCCTCGGCCTCCCAAAGTGCTAGGATTATAGGTGTGAGCCACTGAGCCTGGCCAATTTCATTGTATGTAAGGGAAAAATCCATGATTTTTGCAAATGTCCCCAACTTGATCTAAATCCCCCTTTCTTTTACAACCTCTCCTAGACATGGTGCTCTAATGACAAAAGCAGAGAGGTAGGCAAACATTTTTTATCATCCCCTCTAGAAATTTTGTTTAGAAAAGTGTACCTCATCTGTTCAGGATTAGTAAAATAAATCATGTAGGCTGGGCAAGGTGGCTCATGCCTGTAGTCCCAGCACTTTGGAAGGCCCAGGCGGATGGATCACTTGAGGTCAGGAGTTCAAGACCAACCTGGCCAACATGGTGAAACCTGGTCTCTACAAAAATACAAAAATTAGCCGGGCATGATGGCAGGTGCCTGTAATCCCAGCTACTCTGGAGGCTGAGATGAGAGAATCGTTTGAATCTAGGAGGCGGAGGTTGCAGTGAGCCAAGATTGTGTGTGCCATTGCACTCCAGACTGGGCGACTGAGCGAAACAGTCTAAGAATTAAAATTAAAATTAATAAATCATGTAGATTAATCCACTTCTGGAAGAAGAGGAAAGGTGTACTTGAGTTAGTTCCTGTTGTGTAATAAGATTCTATATTGAAATCTCAAAGAGAATATAAGCCTGGATCCCTCCCCACGAAATGCAGACCCTCCACACCTGTGCAGTGCATGCTTGATGGTCTCATACACACACATTGCTGATGAGAAGCTCCAAGCCCAGTAGGTGAAGAGACTCCCTTTGGGTATCAGGAGCAGAGTCAGGACAAGCAGCTAGGCCTCTGGAGTGACTGGAGCATTCTTGCCAGGGAACAGCAAACTCCCACCTGCCAGCTATGAAGGTTTTATATTTTTAAAAGATCATGGGCCAGGCGTGGTGGTTCATGCCTGTAATCCCAGCACTTTGGGAGGTCGAGGTGGGTGGATCACGAGGTCAGGAGATCGAGACCATCCTGGCTAACACGGTGAAACCCCATCTCTACTAAAAATACAAAAAATTAGCCAGGCGTGGTGGCAGGCGCCTGTAGTCCCAGCTACTCAGGAGGCTGAGGCAGGAGAATGGCGTGATCCCGGGAGGCGGAGCTTGCAGTAAGCCGAGATCGTGCCACTGCACTCCAGCCTGGATAATGCAGTCTCCCTCTGCACTCGATGGAACGAGACTCCGTCTCAAAAAAAAAAAAAAAAAAAATTGTGGGCTGGTTACGGTGGCTCATGCCTGTAATCCCAGCACTTTGGGAGGCCGAGGTGGGCAGATCACCTGAGGTCAGGATTTCTAGACTAGCCTGGCCAACATGGTGAAACCCCGTCTCTACTGAAAATACAAAAATTGGGGGGGATGGGGGAGGGATAGCATTAGGAGATATACCTAATATAAATGACGAGTTGATGGGTGCAGCAAACCAACGTGGCACATGTGTACATAGTAACAAACCTGCATGTTGTGCACATGCACCCTAGAACTTAAAGTATAATAAAAAAAATAAAATAAATAAAAGTACAAAAATGAGCTGGGTGTGGTGGAAGGCACCTGTAATCCCAGCTACTTGGGTGGCTGAGGCAGGAAAATCCCTTGAACCCGGGAGCAGAGGTTCCAGTGAGCCGAGATCGCACCATTGCACTCCAGCCTGGGCAAAAAGGTAGAAACTCCATCTCAAAAAAGTAAAAACTAAAAATAAAAAAAAAAAAGATAAAAAGATCATAAAGAACATGAGGCCAAGCACAGTGGCTCACACCTGTAATCCCAACACTTTGGGAGGCTGAGGTGGGCGGATCACTTAAGGTCAGGAGTTTAAGACCAGCCTGGCCAACGTGGTGAAGCCATGTTTCTACTAAAAATACAAAAAATTAGCCAGGCATGGTGGTCCACGCCTGTAGTCCCAGCTACTCGGGAGGCTGAGGCAGGAGAATTGCTTGAACTTGGGAGGCAGAGGTTGCAATGAGCCGAGATCGTGCCACTGTACTCCAGCCTGGGTGACAGAGTGAGACTCTGTCTCAAAAAAAAAAAAAAAAAAAAAAATTGGCCAGGCATGATGGTGTGTGCCTGTAGTCCCAGCTGCTTGTGAGGCTGAGATGGGAGATCACCTGAGCCCAGTAGATAGAGGCTGCAGTGAGCTGAGATTGCACCACTGTACTCTAGCCTGGGTAAGTAACATAGTAAAATCCTGTCTCAAAAATAAAAAGCAAAAAGTAAATGAAGTAAGACTAAAGAAACTAAGATGAACAGCTAAAAAAGAAAGCAAGAAAAAATATATATACATATGTTATTTGTAAAGTTTGGAAACAGATAAAATACATAAAATTCTGTGAGGTCTTCAATCCGTAAAAAATGAAATTATATTAAAAATTATATTCTGTGTTTTACAGGATGGGAAACATCACACACCAGGGCCTGTCATGGGGTGTGGGGAGGGGGGAGGGATAGCATTAGGAGATACACCTAATGTAAATGACGAGTTAATGGGTGCAGCACACCAACATGGCACATGTGTACATATGTAACAAACCTGCACATTGTGCACACGTACCCTAGAACTTAAAAGTATTCAAAAAACAAAAAAAAAAGAGCTACAAGAGAACAAGCAAAAAAAAAAAAAAAAAGGCATCAACAAGAGTGTAGGTAATTATAAAATTGAGTGACAGGGCATTCATTATGGTATTAGCTTTATTGTTGTGTATGGTTAAAAGTTTTTATAATAAAATGTTTTTAAAAAGTGAACAGCAAATGATAGGCACTTGAGTCCTCGCTTGACCACAGAGTAAGCTGTGTGATCTCTGGAAAGTTCCTTAACTATACAGAGAAAATTTTGGTTAGTGTAGATAATCTATAGGGTGCTCTCTCCCGCTCTTGATTTCTATAACACTTTTTTTTTTTTCAGTTATATTATTCATAGAATTTTACACTCAGAGATCTGGGGGAGACCCAAGAAATCAGTCAGTAAGATCCAGACTTAAATTCCAGGTCTCATACACACTTGCTTTGGAGAAGTCACTTAAATACCTGAGGCTCAGTTTAATCCTCTGTAAACTAGGAATAATTACTATTATTTTTCAGAGATCGGTAAAGACAAGATATGGAATGTACTCAAATGTAGACCCAGCACCCTGTAGGCACTTAATAAATATAAAGTATTGCAAAAAAAAAAAATTGTATTCTGTGTTTTAATATTTTATGGACCCCAGGTATATTTTATTACTATTTTTTTTTTTTTATTTTTTTTTGAGATGGAGTCTGGCACTGTCGCCCAGGCTAGAGTGCAGTGGCATGATCCCGGCTCACTGCAACCTCCGCCTCCCGGGTTCAAGCACTTCTCCTGCCTCAGCCTCCCAAGTAGCTGGGATTACAGGCACCCACCATCACAAACAGCTAATTTTTGTATTTTTATTAGAGATGGGTTTTCGTCATGTTGGCCAGGCTGGTCTTGAACTCCTGACCTCAAGTGATCCACCTGCCTCAGCCTCCCAAAGTGCTGGTATTACAGGCGTGAACCACTGTGCTGGGCTGAGGTATATTTTAATCCTCAGAAACCCATGGAGCTGGAAATGCTCCTCAAAGAGATCCGTATAATCACGTGGCTCAGCAGCATAAATAGCCTCTCAACTCTGGAATCACAGTTTAAAGATTTTGATAATTAACTCTCCTTTTCTACTTTGAAAAAGAAGCCCAAATTCAAACAGGTAAACAGTCATGTCAGTTTGCAGGTGAGTTTTCAAAAGCTGATCTGGAGGCATTGTTCGCTGAAAATAAATTAAATAGAACAAAGGCTAGGCAAACAAGTCATCGTCATTTTCTTCAGAAGGCCATGGTTTTCAGTGGTAGTTTTTCATTGACCAGAGTAGGCCAATATCGATGTAAATGTAACTCTAAAACCTCCCTGCCACTCTCACGTTACAGCACAGCCAGGGCATCTAGGCGAGCCACAGAGAATTCCAGGTCTGGGGCATTCCCAGGAGGCCAGGTCTGTGAACACATTCTGGACACCTGGCTTAGCTGACCTCCACATCAATTCTGTTGTGAGAGTTTCTTCATCTTCATCATCCTTAAGAGTCTCTAATGGATTGGGAGAGAGGGCTCAGCCTCTGCATCCCCCATCCTCCAATGTGGCTTCTCAGCATGCGTCCCTCCTGCCTTCCAGATCATCTGACCTACAGGGACCCCAGAAGCTCTCACCAAAAAGAGATTTGGGTGCCTGTTCTGCATACAGGTTGCCCTTTCCTGCCATCCCTGCATTGTTGTTAACTGCAGAAAGACAGGAAAAGGTCGTCACTTTTGAGTTCCTTCAGTTTGCTTTCAGTTCTTTTACTCCCCTCCAGAGGTCATCTTTGAAGACGAGTTCTGTTGACAGGCGGTGCAAAATCTTAATTTATCTTTGTAGTACTCTTTGAAGAGGACTTCAGAGATCAAAGCAAACAGTAAGACGAATGTTTGCTTTAGTGATCTTTTATCGTTTTATCCTTTGTAATGACCACAGAAGAGAAAGGAGTTTGCACATAAGTTATAATCATGTCAAGGGACAATGTGGTAAAAGAAAAAAAAAAACAACAGATTTTAAGAACTCATTGGTGTTACTATAGAGTAAATAACTGGCAAATATTTGGTTCATGAGTGCATTTAAGGTTTAGAACTGAGATCTACTGCCTAAGAGACAGGAACCTGAGCTTTTAGGTAGAAGGGAGATGGAATATAATAAGGGAGATGGAATATAATCTTTATTTTCAAGAAACTTAGGCCGGACATGGTGGCCCATGCCTGTAATCCCAGCACTTTGGGAGGCTGAGGTGGGCTGATCTCTTGAGCATCACAAGTTCAAGACCAGCCTGAGCAACATGGCAAAACCCTATGATATGGTTTGGCTGTGTTCCCACCCATATCTCCTCTTGAATTGCAGTTCCTATAATCCCCATGTGGAGTGGGAGAGACCTGGTGGGAGGTAATTGAATAATGGGAGCAGTTAATCTCCTGCTGCTGTTCTTCTGACAGTGAGCTCTCACGAGATCTGATGGTTATTTATTTACTTATTTATTTAGAGATAGAGTCTTGCTCTGTCGCCCAGGCTGGACTGCAGTGGCATGATGTTGGCTCGCTGCAAGCTCCGCCCTCCGGGTTCACACCATTCTCCTGCCTCAGCTTCCTGAGCAGCTGGGACTACAGGTGCCCGCCACCATGCCCAGCTAATTTTTGTATTTTTAGTAGAGATGGGGTTTCACTGTGTTAGCCAGGATGGTCTTGATCTCCTGACTTCGTGATCCTCCCGCCTCGGCCTCCCAAAGTGCTGGGATTACAGGCGTGAGCCACTGCGCCCAGCCAAGATCTGATGGTTTTACAAAGGGTTTTTCCCTCTTTGCTCAGCACTTCTTGCCATCATGTGAAGAAGGATATGTTTGCTTCCCCTTCTGCAATGATTGTAAGTTTCCTGAGGCCCCCCAGCCATGTGGAACTGTGAGCCAATTAAACCTCTTTCCTTTATAAATTACCCATTCCCAGGCAGTTCTTCAGAGCAGCATGAGAATGGACTAGTACACCCTGTATCTACCAAAAAATACAGAAATTAGCCAGGCATGGTGGCACGCACCTGTACTCCCAGCTACTCAGAATGCTGAGGTGTGAGGATCACCTGAGCCTAGGGAAGCAGGAAGGTTGAGACTGCAGTGAGCCGTAATCATGCCAATGCACTCCAGCCTGGGTGAGACCATGTTTAAAACAAAACAAAAAACCTCATTTTATTCCGAAGGTTTCTTTGGTTGGGGGAAAAAAACCCTGAAAGTTTAATTACAATGGGCCTTGCAAATGCTATTTATTAGTCATTTTCATTATAGATAGATAGATAGATAGATAGATAGATAGACAGACAGACAGACAGTCCAGAGGTCTTTTATTTTTTTAACAGCTATTATGCCATGAATTCATAGGGAATGGGTTCCAGCAGCTCAGGCTACTTCTCACTGGTTCTCACAAAATGTGCTTCTCTGAGTGGAGCAGGCTGGCGCTTCAGTTGAACCCAGTTACCTTTCTCTTTGGCTTCTTTCTTTTTCTGATCATTTTCCTCACACGTTTCAGGAAGCTATCTCGACTCTTAGAGTGCTTAATGTCCTCAATATGTACATTAATTCTCTTGGCAAGAATCTCGCCCTTAACTTGTTTGTTTACGACAGTGCCAACAGCATGCTGGGGAACGTTGTAGACTCTTCCAGTTTTGCCATGGTAACACCTGTGGGGCGTTCCTTTTTGAACATTACTCACTGCCTTGATGCCTACAATATCACCTTTCTTATAGATTCGCATATACATGGCCAAAGGAATAACTCTATGTTTTCTTAAAGGCCTGGAGAACATACCGGGTACCTCTCCTCTTTCCCTTTGTGTTAGTCATTTTGGCGAATTACTGGAGGATGGCGGTTCCACTCATTATGTTTTTGAAGCCTCATTTTGGTTTATGTTTTAAAGTATGTTATCAAAAGGAAAAACATTTAAATTATAAAAGCACTATCTACTCAATTCAGTAAGGCATCCAGTGGTGGGATGTCACTAATATCTCGTCTATTTTGTCCTGAACTTTCTCCATGCACACGTGTAGGCATGCACACACACACAAACACACACATCTACAAAAATGGTTTGCTTGGGCCACACACATCTGTGGGTATGAAGTTAATGAGTCCTGATTCCACTACTTAACTAATGTGTGACCTTGGGTTATTTCTTAACCCCACAAAGCCAGGCTTTCCCTAACTGTAAAATGGAATTAAGAAAAATACCCAGCCAGATACAGTGGCTCACACCTGTAATCCCAGCACTTTGGGAGGCCGAGGTGGGCGGATCACGAGGTCAAGAAATCGAAACCATCCTGGCTAACATGGTGAAACTCCGTCTCTACTAAAAATACAAAAATTAGCCAGACGTGGTGGTGGGCACCTGTAATCCCAGCTGCTCGGGAGGTGGAGGCAGGAGAATCACTTGAACTCAGGAGGCAGAGGTTGCAGTGAGCCAAGATTGCACCACTGCACTCCAGCTTGGCAACACACCAACACCACAACCAAAAAAAAAAAAAAAAAAAAAAAAAGAACAATACCTAACTCCTAAGACGATGAGAGAGGAAATGAGGATCTGCATGTGAAGGCTTATCACAGGGACTGACATGCCATGAACACTTAATGAAGGTGAGCCGTTAATTTGTAACTTTCTCTTGTCACTTTAAAAAAACATAGCTTGATAAGCCTTTTGGTAGCTTTGAAAAACTACCAGTTCTCCTCCATTTCATCCCTGTCTTAGCAGGGATTTGCATATATATTTGAACTCTTCTACACAAGTTAGAATCCTGAACCTACAATTACAGTCATTGTTAATATAATGTTTATGCATACTTACAGTTATTTGCCAGCCCATTTTAGCTCACAACACCTCTGCGACGTAATTGTCATTATCCCCAGTTACAAAGGAGAGAATCCAGGCTGGTAAAGGAGAGCTGAGATCTAAATCCTGGCCTCCTATCTCCACAGCCTCCGTTCTTCTTACCCGACCACTCATTCTGACACAGCCTATCCCCAGTCAACAGCACAGCCTTCCAAAGGCACTGGGATAAGTCTGAAAGCAGTTTCCTGGCCCGAATCTGACTGGCTCCTAATAGAGCAACTGCTATCTGCTAGGCAGGGAAGGCCCCCTGGACCAGAAATTAAGAAACCTGGGTTCCTGGAAGTTCCCACATCCTTCTCACAGTTTCATCACTTGCGGAGTAGGTATAATAATATCGATCATTCCTTCCTTGTGGGATGAAGTGATAGCCAGATAAAAGTGATAATACTAACAATATGACACGAGTTTAAGAAGGTATAGAAGTCTTTTGTGACTATGTACTGATACTTTTATGACTAATTACTAATACTTTCATTACTAGTTACTATGAACCAATAATAATGAAAGTTTTTGTTTTTTTACTACCCCCCCTTTTTTTTTTCCTTTTTTCTTTTTGAGACAGAATTTTGCTTTTGTTGCCCAGGCTGGAGTGCAATGGTGCGATCTTGGCTCACTGCCACCTCTGCCTCCTGGGTTCAAGTGATTCTCCTGTCTCAGCCTCCAGAGTAGCTGGGATTACAGGCATGCACCACCACACCCGGCTAATTTTGTATTTTTAGTAGAAACAGGGTTTCACCATGTTGGTCAGGCTGGTCTCGAACCCTGTCTCAGGTGATCCTCCCACCTCGGCCTCCCAAAATGCTGAGATTACAGGCGTGAGCCACTATGCCCGGCCTACCACCCTTGTTTTTAATGATATTCTTCATGACTCTGGTAATTCAAAGTGTTTTCTCACCCTGGGCATATCAACAACAACCTTTTTTTTTTTAGATGGAGTCTTGCTGTGTCACCCAGGCTGGAGTACAGTGGCACAGTCTCAGCTTACTGCAACTTCCACCTCCTGGGTTCAAGCAGCTCTCCTGCCTCAGCCTCTCAAGTAGCTGGGATTACAGGTGCCCACCACAATGGCCGGCTAATTTTTGTATTTTTTAGTAGAGATGGGGTTCCACCATGTTGGCCAGGCTGGTCTCAAACTCCTGACCTCAAGTGTCCGCCTGCCTTAGCCTCCCAAAGTGCTGGGATTACAGGCATGAGCCACCGCGCCCAGCCGTTAACAACTTTCTCTTGATCTCATCGTGTCCTTCATTCCATGTTAACCAGCGTGCCCGAGTTTCCACCAGATCTTCCTTGCTACCCTGGTTCCCTCTCCGAGTCTCCCACACAGTGCTCCATGTGTAAACTGGAAAGTAGTCATAACAGGGTTACAGCTCCCCTTCATACCCTTCCCTCACAGACATGCATTTATAAATGGGCTAAACTCCACACTCCTTGGGGTTAAAGTGAGGTGGGTCCTTTGTACAGTGTCATGTGTAAACAGTGTGGCTTTTGAGATGGCCCCTAAAGCCTGGAGAGGAAGCCACGTTTTTCATTTGTGAGAAGGTTATTCAAGGTTCTATCTGGTCCTTTGCTTTTCCCAATTAGGAGCTTTTTCAGCTTATGGAGAGCAATGGTGGACCAAGTAAGATCAGAACTGAGGCTGGAGTCCTAAAGTTGCTTTTCTGGAGGATTTCCTAGAGTTGGAGAACATGGAATAATTAGAAAGGGGCATCTGATTCTTGAGGTCAATTTGGAAGAATTGAGGGAGCTACCTACCCTCAATTCAGTGTTTCCTGAATGTGGTTCATTGACTTGTAAAGGGGAGACATTTTGATATATCATTTTAAGAGAGCAAGTCAAGGTGAAGCACTCAATTGAATGGTAATTGCTTGGGAAGGGAAGAAGGGTCAAAGTGGTTGAACTTAATGATGCAAAAAGAACGATCATGAGAAAGAGAATTATAAACAGAGAGAGAGAGAGGTTAGGCAAAGATGAGGGACTTCAAGTTAGCTATGAAGAAAATGATTAGAAACCTATTCTTGGAAGCAGATGTCCATCAGAGTGAGAAACAGAGACCACAAAGGAATATCTTCAAGCTTCTCAACTTTTAACAATGTGCATATGTTTTGTTTGCCACATATTTACCTCTTACTGAGTATAGAAATGATTTTTGTCAAGACCAGTAGTAAGGACTTGGTTGTTATAAAATAAGATTGTCAGCTTTAGTAAATGAAAAATTCCATGTGATTTTTGGGATCTACTTGGAGTAAAATAATTACTCATTTTTCATCTGTGATTCAAATTTAACTGGGTCTCCTGTATTTTATCTGGCAATGTTAGTATAAACCTGTGTAAGGAAAGGCACCAGCCCCTGCTAGATGAAGGTTTGCAGGGGAAAGGAACAGCCTCTGGGATACTATCCAGTTTTAACTCTCCTTTATAGAGAGCCCTTCATGGTAACACAGCACTCACTATTATAAAGCCATCTGACGGCCGGGTGTGGGCCTGGCCTAGAGGTGAGCAATGGCTGTAATTGATTTTATGCTTCTGAGTTAACGTTGCCCAATGCCCAGTTCTCAGGGATAGGTCAAAGCAGAAGACCTCTGTGAGCGAGAACAAGTTTCTTTGGTGCAAGAAACAGGGCAAGGGGAACGTATTAGTCCGTTTTCACACTGCTATGAATACCCGAGACTGGGTAATTCATACAGGAAAGAGGTTTAATTGATTCACAGTTCTGCATGGCTGGTGGGGGGAGTGCAGGAAATGTACAATCATGGCGGAAGGCAAAGGAGAAGCAAGTACCCTCTTCACAAGGAGCCAGGAAAAAGAGCGAAGGGGGAAGAGCCCCTTGTAACACCATCAGATTTCATGAGAACTCACTCACTATCATGAGAACAGCATGGAGGAAACCATCCCCATGATCCAATCACCTCCCACCAGGTTCCCTCCCCTGACACATGGCGAGTACATTTTGAGATGAGATTTGGATGGGGACACAGCCAAACCATGTCAGGGAAGATGGAGCAGGTACAGGCAAGGGTGCTTTTGTCTTATGCCTTGGAAGAGAAACCATGGAAAAATCGTTATCCTATGCAATTGACAGGAATATGTATTAATGGGATTAAGGTTGGGTAAGATTCTGTATCCAGTTAGTAGGAGTTCATGAATGCTTCTTGCAGATGGGGAGACTCTTTTATTTTATTTTATTTTATTTTATTTTATTTTATTTTATTTTATTTTATTTTTTATTTTGAGACATAGGCTTACTCTATTACCCAGGCTGAAGTACAGTGGCATGATCTCAGCTCGATGCAACCTCTTCCTCCCAGTTTCAAGCGATTCGCCTGCTTCAGCCTCCTGAGTAGCTGGGATTAAAGGTGTGTGCCACCACGCCCAGCTAATTTTTGTATTTTTGGTAGAGATGGGGTTTCACCATGTTGGCCAGACTGGTCTCAAACTCCCAATGTCAGGTGATTGGCCCGCCTTGGCCTGCCTAAGTGCTGGGATTACAGGCGTGAGCCACTGCACCCGGCCTGTTTTGTTTTATTTTCAAATAAAACAATAAAGTACTGTGTTTTCTATAAAGTAAACAGGATATCAGATGGGAGGGAGTAACCACTCCACACAAGTCAGATCACCACTGGAAAACTTTCAAGATGTTTGGGAAGGAGGCTCTTTAAGCCAAGCCCAGGTCTTGACTGGCTGAAATAGTGGAATAAGCTGGGCGACAGTGGGAGGAAAGGGCAATGTAAGATATTTAGGGGGCTGTGAAGACTAGATTCAAAGTCTATGCTTTGTATGAAAGGAAGTGAGCAGCACTCTATACCTTGGAGCAACTCAAGTGTAAAAGGAGTACGGTAATTGGTGAAAAGAAATTGCTGCAGGCAGCAACGGCAGAGAGGATGCGGGAGGGGTGAGGATGGGGCCCTAGTGGTGAGGAATCTAGCAAAAGGAAATTATTTTTGTACATAAGAAATTCTATTGTTCAACATGCACCAGCCAACCCTTTACTGAGAGCTTTATCACCTGTGGCCTCTGAGGATCCAGAGACGAGTGAATTCCAGTATCTGCCCTCCAGGGATCGACAATCTAGCAGAAGGAGAGAGCCTGTAAACAGAGCAACTCTGGAGTTTTATTTGACAAAAGGGAAGTGCTGGCCCACAGCGAGTCACTTTGGCCAGGCACCATCTTTTCCTGCCTGGATTCATGTGACAGCTTCCTCACCCCTCTTTCTACCTCTGCCCAGCTGGTCTTCTGGGATGCGCTCCTCCTTGAATTCAGTGTAATCTCTCTCCCTCCCCTCTCTCTCTTTCTTCTCTCTCTCTCTCTCTACATTTTGAGATGGAGTTTCTCTCTCTCTTTCTCTTCTTTTTTGAGATGGAGTTTCACTCTTGTTGCCCAGGCTGGAGTGCAATGGTGTGATCTCAGCTCCCTGTGATCTCCGCCTCCTGGGTTCAAGCAATTCTCCTGTCTCAGCCTCCTGAGTACCTGGGATTACAGGCATCTGCCACCATGCCCAGCTAATTTTTGTATTTTTGATAGAGACAGGGTTTCACTGTGTTGGATAGGCTGGTCTCGTACTCCTGACCTCAAGCTATCTGCCTGCATTGGCCTCCCAAAGTGCTTGGATCACAGGCGTCAGCCACTGCGCCCAGCCCAAAATATTTTAAAGTAAGTTTCAAAAAATAAAGAGTCAGTAGGGACATTCCAG
Organism: Piliocolobus tephrosceles; assembly: GCF_002776525.5. Lineage (NCBI taxonomy): Eukaryota > Metazoa > Chordata > Mammalia > Primates > Cercopithecidae > Piliocolobus > Piliocolobus tephrosceles. Next base: position 31,212,614 of record NC_045437.1, read on the forward strand.
GCAAGGTGATGACCATCAGAAAAGTTCATGAGTGAATTCACAGGTCGTCTTTTCTTGGTGTGAGCTGAGTCCATGTAAATGGATGTCTGGGAACTTAAGTGTCAGAGATTCTTTTTCATTAAGGGCTGCGTGAGTGAACTGATGTCTTTCTTCATCTGTACAATGGGGATAATAGTGTCTGCCACATGGGCTTCTGGGGGAGGATTAAAAGCAAATTTAGCGGATCACGAGGTCAGGAGATCGAGACCATCCTGGCTAACATGATGAAACCCCGTCTCTACTAAAAATACAAAGAATTAGTCGGGTGTGGTGGGCGCCTGTAGTCCCAGCTACTAGGGAGGCTGAGGCAGGAGAATGGCGTGAACCCGGGAGGCGGAGCTTGCAGTGAGCCAAGATTGTGCCATTGCACTCCAGCCTGGGCGACAGAGCCAGACTCCATCTCAAAAATAAAAAAAAAGCATGATGCCTGAGACGTAGTTAATGTCCAATTAACATTAACTGTGGTTATTTTTACTATTGTTATTGTTAATATTAGAGTGCAAATAGTTATTTTCCCATTGCCTAGTTCTGTACCCGATTTATAGTAGGCATTCAATATGCAGTTGCAGGAACGAATGCATTTGAGTCTCTTGATTTGTACTCATTTGTTCAACAAATATTTATTGGGCACTTGTATATGCTAGGCATAGTTCTAGGGCCTGGGAATAAAACAGTGTCGGTCCATGTCACCTTTCCCTATAAGAGCTTAATGTCTACAAGGGTAAGCAGACAGATGGATGGGCAGTGGGGATGCTACTTGGGCACCAAGGAGGGCTCTGAATATGTTCTAGGGAAGGGGTCACCTTCTCCCTGGAGAAAGTGCTATCTAAACTGAGTCCTGAGAGTTGAGTAGGAATTGGCAGGTGATAGTGGTTACAGTGGGAAGGACAACCTCAGTTTCAGTATGTTCAGAGGCCCAAGGTAAGAAAGAACCTGTCTTGTTATGCACAGCTTGGGCAGGTGGTTTAGTTCAGGACATCTCCCAGAGATGCTTCAAGATGACTGGACACTACAGTTCAGTTTTACATTTTCTCATATACAACTGCACACAAATTATTCATGTTTTCAAGACTGTGAAAGGTAGAAATGGAAGAAGATATTGTTACCACGTAAGTAGAATGGGAGATGAGAAGAATTCTCTCTCTCTTTCTCTCTCTCCATCAGATGCCAGTAAGCAATCAGATTATCAAATATCTCCAGACATTGTCAAATGTCCCTGTGGGGGTAGGGAAAGGGTGTGTAAAATAACACCTGATTGAGAATCACTGGCTTACAATATTAGGCATCATCCTAGACACAGCCTCTCCTCCTCAACAAGCCTTTAAGGCAGATGGTTTAAATATAAGGACAGGAAATGTCAAATGACCTACCCAGAATCTCATGGATAATCATTATGGGATTTGGACTTTAAACCCAGGTCTTTCTTATTCCACTACATCTCCACACTGCCATATAACACACAGTTCCAACACCGAAGGAACTTCAGAACTATTTGGAGAGGTGTGGTGTGAACCAATAAGTTTCAGTATGTTCCCTGGAGAATGAGTGATGTGAGCACTCAGAAGAGAGAGGTAACAGTGGGAGGGAGGTCAGGGAACATGTCCTGCAGAGATTAGAATGTTCTTTGCATATTTGTGGGCAAACAGTGAGTTTGTGCCGAGAAGTGGCAGGAAGTAAGATCCGGACCGATAGCATTGGGTAGCAGTTAAGAGCAAACACTGGTTCCAAATAGACTCTCAGTTCCAGCTCCTCTACTTATTAGTTGTGTGACCATGAGCTACTTAGGTAATCAATTTCATTGCCTATAAAATGGGTTGCTGTAATAATAGTACATATTCTAAGATTGTAATAAGGATTTAATGACCTAATATGTAAAAGACTTAGAACAGGTCTTGGCATCCTGTATATGTTCGATAGATGCTAGCTACTTAGTACCTGGTTCTGTTGGACTTCAAATAGAGTTTAGAATCTATATTGTAAATAATAGCAGCTTTTGAATCAAGGCCTGCAAAGATGTTCCATAGGCACCACAATCTCCCTTCCTGTGTGCACTGGAAGATCACAAATTAGTATATCTTTGGGTCAGAAACCAGTCTCTGGTTCCATCTGATTCCATGAACTGTTCTGTTCCTAGGGATCTATGTCAAATGATTCAGCCCCTCTGTGGTGGCTTTGGGTTTGAAGCATTTTGTTTGTTTGGTTGGTTTTTTGTTGTTGTTGTTGTTGTTGTTTTTTAGATGGAGTCTCGCTCTGTCACCCAGGCTGGAGTACAGTGGCGCAATCTCGCCTCACTGCAACCACCGCCTCCCAGGTTCAAGTGATTCTCCTGCCTCAGCCTCCCAAGCAGCTGGGATTACAGGCGTGCACCACTGCACCTGGCTAATTTTTTGTATTTTTAGTAGAGACAGGGTTTCACCATGTTGGCCAGGCTGGTCTCAAACTCCTGACCTCTGGTGATCCACCCACCTTGGCCTCCCAAAGTGCTGGGATTAGAGGCGTGAGCCACCATGCCTGGCCGGGTTTGAAGCATTGAGGACATCTTCCCAACAGAGCTGCAAAGAGGGAAAGAGACACGGGCATCTGTTCAGGCTTCATTCACTCATCCATCCATTCACTCAACATTTACTGAATACCTTTTAAATTCTGGGCATCATGTTTCCATTAACTACATCTGGAACACCAATAAGTCACCACCCCGCCTGTGTGTCAGCCGAAAGTTGATTGGATAGAATTGTCATTGTTTAGTTTCAGGGCAATTCAAAGTTATATTTGTGGATTGTGTCAGAATCCTGAGGTTTTTTCTCATGCTTTGCTTGGTGCCACTGCTGGGCTTTGTGTTTGTGGAGAGCTTGTGGCCCTGGATGTGGTCAAGGATCTTCTCCTGGGAATTTCCGCTTTCTTCCTCTCTTCAGCTGTTTATAGCTGCATAAGGTTTAGATCTGTTAGCAAACACTTGTATAATTATGCCCCTCTCTGTTTACAGATTCAGGATAAATTGTCCTAATGGGAAAATATCTGTCCTTTAGAGTAATTTGGATCAAGGCTTTTTATTTTTTGTTTGTGTCTGCTTCACTTGCCTTTCTAAAAATCATTTTGCTGTCTGTTTCACTCATGAATCATCTACTGTTGATATACAACAGCACTCAATAAACCTCGTTAAAAATCTTGTCTTGATCTAAAAGTAGTTGACATTGGGGAAATATGTGACCCCTCCATATGCTGTCTCATAGATACTGAATTGAAGGAAACATGGGATTGTAAGGCTCTTTGGGGACATCTGATAAGCCCACAGAAATGACCAGCCAGAGGTCTGTGTTGAGCTGTGACATGAGTCTCTGTTCTGTAGGGTGGGGTTTGTTAAAGCTGTCAGGAATAAAGCCTACTTTAAAAGATACCAAGTGAAATTTAGAAGACGACAAGAGGGTAAAACTGATTACTATGCTAAGAAACGCTTGGTGATAGAGGATAAAAATAAGTACAACACACCCAAATACAGGATGAGAGTTCGCGTAACAGAGATATCATTTGTCAGATTGCTTATGCCCATGTAGAAGGGGATATGATAGTCTGCACAGCTTATGCACACAAACTGCCAAAATTTGGTGTGAAGGTTGGCTGACAAATTCTGCTGCAGCATATTGTACTGGCCTGCCTCTGGCCCGCGGGCTTCTCTGTGGGTTTGGCATGAGCAAGATCTAGGAAGGCCAAGTGGAGGTGACTGGAGATGAATACAATGTGGAAAGCATTGATGGCCAGCCAGGTGCCTTTACCTGCTATTTGGATGCAGGCCTTGCCAGAACTACCACTGACAATACAGTTTTGGAGGCCCTGAAGGAAGCTGGGAATGGAGGCTTGTCTATTCCTTGCAGTACCAAACGATTTCCTGGTTATGATTTTGAAAGCAAGGAATTTAATGCAGAAGTGCATTGGAAGCACATCATGTGTCATAATGCTGCCGATTACATGCGTTACCTAATGGAAGATGAAGATGCTTACCAGAAACCGTTCTCTCAACACATAAAGAACAGCGTAACTCCAGACATGACGGGGATGTATAAGAAGGCTCATGCTGGCCGGACACGGTGGCTCAAGCCTGTAATCCCAGCACTTTGGGAGGCCGAGACGGGCGGATCACGAGGTCAGGAGATCGAGACCATCCTGGCTAACACGGTGAAACCCCGTTTCTACTAAAAATACAAAAACTAGCTGGGCGAGGTGGCGGGCGCCTGTAGTCTCAGCTACTCGGGAGGCTGAGGCAGGAGAATGGCGTAAACCCGGGAGGCGGAGCTTGCAGTGAGCTGAGATCCGGCCACTGCACTCCAGTCCGGGCGACAGAGCAAGACTCCGCCTCAAAAAAAAAGAAGGCTCATGCTGCTATGCAAGAGAATCCAGTCTAAGAGAAGAAGCCCAAGAAAGAAGTTGAAAAGCAGAGGTGGAACTATCCCAAAATGTCCCTTGCCCAGAAGAAAGATCAGGTAGCTCAAAAGCAGGCAAGCTTCCTCAGAGCTCAGAAGCAGGCTGCTGAGACCCAAACCAAACAATTTTCTATGAAGATTTTTCAGGTAAAGACAATCAACTTATTGACTAAGCAGCTGAAGAAAAAGAAAAAGGAAATGACTGACCAGAACCTTGACCACCATGCTGGAAACCTCATTTCAGTTCACGTGTTTTAGGGCATCACAATCATAAAGCATTTGTATTCATTCATTCCACAGTCACAGAAGACCTACTGTATGCAAAATTAGATTATAACTGAATAACTAAATGTATAAAGGTGAAATTTGATTTGAATTCTTCAGCTTTGTAGGAGATAGCAATGCACCCCTCCTGTCAGAAAGGGCCAGGCGCAGTGGCTCAAGGCTATAATCCCTGCACTTTGGGAGACTGAGGTGGGCAGATCACCTGAGATCAGGAGTTTGAGACCAGTCTGGCCAACATGGTGAAACCCCGTCTCTACTAAAAATACAAAAACCAGCTGGGTGTGGTGGCAGGTACCTGTAATCCCAGCTACTCGGGAGGCTGAGGCAGGAAAATCGCTTGAACCCTGGAGGTGGAGGTCGCAGAGAGCCAAGATAGTGCCTTTGCACTCCAGCCTGGGCAACAGAGCAAGACTCTATCAACATAAAACAAAAAAAGGCCGGGCGCCGTGGCTCACGCCTGTAATCCCAGCACTTTGGGAGGCCAAGGCGGGCAGATCACGAGGTCAGGAGATCAAGACCATCCTGGCTAACACGGTGAAACCCCGTCTCTACTAAAAACACAAAAAATTAAATGGGCATTGTGGTGGGTGCCTATAGTCCCAGCTATTTGGGAGGCTGAGGCAGGAGAAGGGCACGAACCCGGGAGGTGAAGCTTGCAGTGAGCCGAGATTGCGCCATGAATTCTTTTTGCAATGTTTCCTCCCTCTGAATAGCTACAAATACCTAATGATAAGAGGCAGTGGTGTAATGATTAAGCACACCCTTTTGAGTCAGACCAAATGGGTTTGAATCAGGACTCCAACATTTATTAGCCGTGTTACTTAACCTCCTTGTGACTCAGTTTCCTTGTGTTAGAATAAGACTAATAATTATACCCACTTCACAGGGCTACTGCCAAAAAACTGAGATAATCTACATAAAGTACTTAGCACAGTGCCCAATATAATTACAGTAAGAGCTTAATAAGTCATAACTATTATTATCATTATCATCATCATGAACTAATTATTTAGACCCATTAAAAAGCAATACGTCTTGTACACAGAACAGGAGCGAAGCTATGAAATATACTTATTAGGCTGGACGCGGTGGCTCACGCCTGTAATCCTAGCAGTTTGGGAGGCCGAGGCGGGTGGATCACTTGAGGTCAGGAGTTTGAGATCTGCCTGACCAACATGGTGAAACTCTGTCTCTACTAAAAATGCAAAAATTAGCCAGGTGTGGTGGTACACACTTGTGGTCCCAGCTACTCTGGAGGCTGAGGCAGAAGAATTGCTTGAACCGGGGATGCGGAGGTTGCAGTGAGCCGAGATTGTCCCATTGCACTCAAACCTGGGTGACACAGTGAGACTCCATCTCTCTCTCTCTCTCTCTCTATATATATATATACACATATATACACACATCATCTAGTCAGTGTCCACAGTTGGGCATATTCTTAGCGATGCCCAACCTAATAAAGAAAACAAAGGTCCGATGTTTTGCGGGAATATTACATTCTCATGGCACCTTGTTTGTGAGTTAGGGAACATAGAGGTTCAGGATCTTTAATCCCACATATGATGGAATAACAGTGGAATGCTGTAGTTCTAGAAGGGAATAGAAGGAGTTTTCTAGCCTCACTTCTGCTTAAACATGCAAAACTATCACTTAGGATGGAGTCCAATACATGGAGATTGCACAGTGACACCAGATGAGACTATGCTAAGGTGAAGTCAGTTACCATTAGGATTAAGCAAGTCATCTTTACATTGTATCCAAATTCTTTTTTTTTTTTTTTTGAGACGGAGTCTCACTCTGTAGCCCAGGCTGGAGTGCAGTGGCGCCATCTCGGCTCACTGCAAGCTCCGCCTCTTGGGTTCAAGTGATTCTTCTGCCTCAGCCTCCTGAGTAGCTGGGACTACAGGCGCCTGCCACCACGCCTGGCTAATTTTTTGTATTTTTAGTAGAGACAGGGTTTCACCGTGTTAGCCAGGATGGTCTCGATCTCCTGACCTCGTGATCCGCCCGCCTCAGCCTCCCAAAGTGCTGGGATTATTGGCGTGAGCCACTGCGCCTGGCCTCCCAAATTCTAACGTTGTATTTTGAGTCTCTTACCTCTTTTGTCCTCTGTAGAGATGATGAACAGCTGGTCGGTATCCTCTTTATAATAACCCTTCAAGTAGGAAAAGGCTGTTAAGTTTGCTTTAGGTACTTTTTTTCACTCTAGACTAAACAACTCCACATCCTTTAACCTCCCCTCGTAGGTTCTATTTTCTATCTCTTTAATCATTTAGGTTCTCCTTTGGAACCTTTCCAGTGTCTCCACATCTTCCTTACAATAAGAGGCATCAGATTGGACATTCCCCACCACCCACCAGTAAGAGTCTGTCTGCTGTCAAATTCTTTATTATGGGGTAGGGAGAAGGGGGGCACTTCCCTTTCCTGTCAAACTCCTACCAACAAAAATTCACCGCAGCACTGCACTGCCTATTTCTTATCAGTGCAACATGCAGATTCCTATTAAATGCATGATGTGGTGTGATCCTCACCACTTTGTCAGTTTTGCTTGAATCTAGACATTAAGCCCCATTTGTGCCTGTCATTTTGATCATCACCCCTGAGGATACCACTTTGAAATCAGCCATCATGCTGAACTCAAAACTGTTTTTAATGAACCGTTTCCTTAATGTGTGAAAGCTACTTTGGATTCTCTTAATGTATCAGCAGTTCCCACTCAAATTAATGTTATTTGTAGACTCTGGGTGTGCATATAGCAATTTCAAGGATTATTTAAACCAGACCCAAGACAAAATCGTAGACCACATTTTAAGCACCCCTTTGTTTACTGGGCCATTGATCTCTTTTCCAGACAGCAGTGAAACCCCGGTTAGGGAAAAGACGTACCAGATCATATCTTTCTGGCCTGCTGATGAGAATGGCATATGCATGCAAAAGCTTTCCTGAAAATAAGGTATTATGCAGATGTGGTCACATTTTTTTTTTTCTCCCTGAGATGGAGTCTTGCTCTGTTGCCCAGGCTGAAGTGTAGTGGCGTATTCTCGGCTCACTGCAACCTCCGCCTCCCAGGTTGAAGTGATTCTCGTGCCTCAGCCTCCTGAGTAGCTGGGATGATAGGTACCCACCACCACACCTGGCTAATTTTTATATTTTTAGTAGAGGGGTTTCACCACGTTGGGCAAGCTGGTCTTGAGCTCCTGACCTCGTGATCTGCCCGCCTTGGCCTCCCAAAGTGCTGGGATCATAGGCGTGAGCCACCGCGTCCAGCATGTGATCCCATTTTCAATTTCCAGCACTTACACGCCCTAAACTGAGCTTAGGCAACAAAGATGAGGACAGGGGCAGAATATTTCTTTGTATTATACTTAAAACTATACATTTATTTTTATTATTATTTTTATTTATTTTCTTTATTTTTGAGACTGAGCATTGCTGTGTCGCCCAGACTGGATTGCAGTGGTGCAATGTCGGCTCACTGCAACCTCCACCTCCCGGGTTCAAGCAATTCTCCTTCCTCAGCTTCCCGAGCAGAATAGCTGGGACCACAGGCGCCCGCCAACTCGCCTGGCTAATTTTTGTATTTTTAATAGAGATGGGGTTTTGCCATGTTGGCCAGGCTGCTCTCAAACTCCTGACCTCAAGTGATCCACCCACCTTGGCCTCCTAAAATGCTGGGATTACAGGCATGAGCCACCTTACGCCTGGACTGTATTATGTATTTATTTATTTTTTTTGAGTTGGAGTCTTACTCTGTAGCCCAGGCTGGAGTGCAGTGGTGGGATCTCGGCTTACTGCAAACTCCGCGTTCCGGGTTCAAGCAATTCTCCTGCCTCAGCCTCCCTAGTAGCTGGGATTACAGGCGCCCACCACCACACTCAGCTGATTTTTGTATTTTTAGCAAAGATGGGGTTTCACCATGTTGGTCAGGCTGGTCTCGAATGCCTGACCTCAAGTGATCCACGCACCTTGACCTCCCAAAGTGTTGGGATTACAGGCGTGAGCTACTGTGCCTGGCCCATACATTTACTTTAAACAGCATTGATGTGCACATCATTAATTATGTACCTGGATCGAAGGAGTGGAGAAAGAAGTTAAAATATTGGAAACTGTTGTGGAAAAAACACTCAGAAAGGAAGCGAAGGAGCACTGCTCAGATTATTAGAAAATTATTCAATTTGAACTTAATTCCCATAAAACATATAGGATGCTAATGAAAGACTACCACCTCGGCAGCAGAGTGGGAAAAGGGAAGGGGGAGGAGCCAACATTCATTGAGACCCTTATAATATGTGTAAGCCAGACGCTTTGTGTTAGAGCATTCTAATACCCTTGGCTTTTTCTAAAATCATCAGCCTAATTTGCTTTGACCCAGGAATTGTGATGTTTGGCGGACTGGCCTACAAAGCTTGTTCTCACTGGGCACATGTAGTATTCTCCTAAATTCCATGAGGTATTGTTGGTTGCAGTACCCAAACCTTCTTGAAATAAACCTTATCCTGGGGTTCTGTTTCCTTTTAATTCTTCCAAAAGAGGAATACCATGACCTGACACTCCTTGCCTGTTTCTGGGTTGGCTGTTGTGCCGACCTGAATGAAGCAACTAGGGGTAATTCCAGGACTGGTAATGATAATTATTTACTGTGTGCTCTGGGGCTGCTTCTGAGAGTGGGCAGATTTCCAGCCCAGGCTTGACATGGGTTGGCCCCTCCTGGGCTTTAATCACCCATTCCAGTGGCAGTAATGGTACTGGAATTGAAGCTTTCTTTTGCCTCCTCCATTAAAATTAATTGCTTCGAATTCCACCAGATCTGTCTGTTGCAAAGCTCATTTACTTTTAGGGGCTGCTGGATGCCCACAACCACAACGAGGGCTTAGAGACAGAGGGGTGGAGTGGGACTGGGGTGTGACTCTAATACGAACCCCAAGGAGTGGAGTGTGTGCCTGCCTGTGCAAGTCCTGGGACGGAGGCCCAGGGCTTGAGTGAGTTTGTTTGCACTGAGATTGGTGCCATCAACCTCAGGAGCTCTCCATACCTCTAGCTCAGGTCCCTGGGAGCTCCACCCTGGATGCCTTTTGAAGCCAGGTGAAATATGTTTTGAGCAGACGTTCCATAAGGGCTTGGGGTTTGGCACCAGCGACGCTTTTACTTTTCAACAAGTGTCAGGAGTGGAAAAATGGAAGAGAATACAGCTGAAGTTTTGAAAAGCAATGAAATGTGGGGTGACTCCCCCTCCCGCTGCCAGCCCCCGTCCCCTGCTTTAAGAAAAGCAAACACTCTTTTCCTGTCTTATTTGTGTTCCCATTAATTTTAGACAGGAAGCCTCAGTGGGTGTGATGTAAACAATTCGGCCTCGTGGTTCGGGCTTCCTCATCAGTTTGCAGCTGGAGCGATGGCTGCAGGGCCCTGGCCCACTCAGGCCTCCTGGGGGAGGGCTTGTTGAATGAACCCCACAGAAGGTGGGAGGGGTAGGGGAGCGGGAGAAGGTATAAAGGAAATGCTTCAGGCGTGCGGTCACCGGCGATTGTAATTCAGTGGTGGTAACTTTGGTTACTCCAGTAGAAAGGCTCTGACCGGGGATTTCTGGAAAGTTCCCTGACATCCTGCCCCGTGCCATGGTTGTGATTTTCGTTGGGGGCTCCACCCCCGTAAGAACCCAGACTGCCGCCGATTATGAAACGGAGTGGTCATGAAGTGAATTGATGTGGGGAGGTGGAGCTTCTTGCAGTGGCTCGGAGGGAGAACTTTTGGTGCAAGCGAGGGTCTAGGGTAGGGCGCTTTTTCCTCTAAGCTGCTCCGGGTTTGCCCCAGGAAGCTCTCGAGCCCTCGGTGTAAACAAAGGTGTCTGGATGAGAAGCCCCAAACTCCCTGAAATCCTCCCCAGGGCGGTTTCCTTTCCCGGCGAGGGGAGTGACCGGGGAGGGGATCCTGGAATGCTGTGGGGTTTTGACAAGTGAGCCGGGGAGTGGCGAGCCGAGTTTAGGATTGCATTACAGGCTTTTCCTAACCTCCTCCACCGCGGCGCGGAGGGAGGAGGGGGGGTCCTCCCACAGACGTGGAGCCGGCGGAGAGCAGCCCTCGGGAAGTCCTGCAGGAGCTGCGTTCCAGGAGGGCAGCTGGCAGCCGCCCCAGGCCCCCGGGCCGCCTGCAGGTGATTAGGCTAATGAGCTGCCCCGGGGGCGCGGAGCCCGGCCCGGCGAGCGGATTACCCGGCGCCCAGCTGCTGCCGGCGGAGACTCCCAGGAGCTCCGGAGAGGGGGTCGGAGAGGAACCCTCCGAAGGTGACTTCAGAAGTGGAGGTAAGAAATTGGCTTCTCAGGCGAAAGCCTCAGGTTTCCCGGTCTGATCCAGGTTGGGGTGCAGATTGGGGCTGAATCCACAAACGTGGAGATTTAGCCACAGCCTCGGAGGCACGGAGCCGCCACCTAAGCGTCTGCCCTTCTGGTCTCCCGGATCACTGGGGTGTGTTGTTTTTAAAGTGGGGGATTTGCGTGTTGCGAGACGGTTTGTGTTCCTCGGGAGGACTAAGTGACTTGGAGCTGGTTTGTCAATGGCTGGACGGAAGGAGGCGCCCCGGGTGTGTGTGACGGACAGGGAAGGGCTGCGCCGAGGGGCAGGTAGTAGGGGGCTCCAGAGCCACGGCGGTTTCAGAACCTTGGGGGCTGTGCCGTTGAAGCCCCGGTAGGAGCGGGGGGGCATGGCAGCAGCCCGGGGAATCTGTCATACGGTCCCCATCCCTCGCTAGCAGGAGAATGAGGCGGAGCAAAGCTGCCTTCTTTACCCGCGGCAACTGTGGATGATCTCACACGAGGTCGTGATCGCCTTTGGGGACAGATCTTTGCCCCCAAATTACTAAACAGCCTGCTTGGAAAACAGCCCCACCACTGATTCACAAAATGTTTTGATTATGGGATCCACAAATCAAAGATATTTAAAGATACAGGATGTTTGAAAAGAGAGTGACATTTTCTGTCCTGTAGCTCCTCTCTACTAGGTAGTTTATAAACACTGTAAGTGAAATGAAGTCAGTCTTGTCTCATGAGATGGAGGGAAAGAAGGAGGTAACTACAGCTGTCATCCTGTGAACCATGTCTGGGAGAAAAAGACAATGTAAACAGTAAACAAATGCTTTTCATAGAAATAGGCTAGGCTGAGTTTGATATCGTAAGGGGATATAATAAACTCTAAATAATATAGAAATATCTTTTAAATACATTTCTGATATAGAAATATATTTAAATATCTTCAAAGATTTAAATCTTTAAAATATATTTAATACAAATAAAATAGAGTACTTTCAGACTTTGCACTCCTACTGTTTTGCAACTCTCGATTCAGCTTTGCAGGTGAGTTGCAAGGGCTTCATCTCCCCCCCAGCTGCTAATCTGGCCATTGAATACTAACCTGTAGGCCTGGGTGGCTCCTTTTGCTGAGATGTTAATGGAGTTGAGAGGATAGGGGACCCGCCCACAGTTAATCCTTCAGGATCTTCAGTCAAACCCAAGGCCCCTGGGGGCAGCTGCGGGACTCACAAACAGGAGGATGGCCATTGGGGAAAGTGGCCTGTGTCAGGTCTTCAGGAAGAAAAAGTTAGTTATCAGAGCGGGCCACAAACAAAAGACACAAGAAAGGAAAAGTGATGGGGGTCGGGAACCGAAGTGAATTTAAGGCTTATCTGGGCCCTCAGCCTCTCTGAGCCTGCATTGCTGGGTGTAATTGTCAGCCTCCCTCTAATCTAGAGTGAAAGGAAGATGGTCTAAGAGCAGCAAAGTCACCAAACTGCCTTTCTGCCTCCTCACGTCTTTAAATTTACCTGCGGCACACCCGGCACGTAATGGCGCTTCCCTTGAGCCGCTGTTCCTGCTAATCTCTGTCTGCTCCATGCAGGTCACACTTAGGGATGGTGTCATTGAAGAGAATGGCGAGTCCATTGCACCGTGTTTCTTGGGACATCAAGGTGGCTAGCTGCTCTTCCCTTTTTTTGCCTTCCTCATCAAGTCTTGTTTCCCAGAGGTTTGGCCAAGTGCTTGTTGCTCTGCCCTCCAGAGAGTGGGTTCTTCCTGATTTTACTGGGTTCTCATTCTGGAATCAGACTTACAGCTTGAGCTTCCCTCCTTATCAAAACCATTATGTATGTGTATATATATGTATATGTATATATGTGTACATATGTATATGTGTATGTGTGTATGTGTATATATATTATATATAAAAATTTAAAAAGTCAAATATGTCTACAAGGCTTATAACTGGGGACAGTACTCACTCACCTTACCTCTTACCAACTTCCACTTCTTTCTCTTTTCTAGAGACGTGGTCTTGTTACGTTGCCCTGGCTGGTCTCAAACTCTTGGGCTGCCTCAGCAAACCTCCTGCCTCAGCCTCCCAAAGTGCTGGGATTATAGGCGTGAGTCACCATGCTTAGCCTCAACTTCCACCTCTGTGCCCCAGAGACAACCATTTTCAACTCTTTGCACTTATTTCTAGTTAGCAAGCACACACTGCCTGCTGGGTCCCTCCGTCATGAGAACTCTGTCGTCCTCCACCTGCCGCTCTTGAGGCCAGTTGCACATCCATCATTGTGGTGCCTCCTCTCACCATTATTATAATTCATTTTGCTGTTTTTTCATGTAGCATCCCCTGTGTTTTAGACCCCATGTCTTCCTTTTTCTTTATGTTCTTTTGCTGGTAAAACACACCTTCCAGAAGTTCCTGAGAAAGAGGACACGGGAGGCAAGTTTTTTGAGATCCTTCAAGGTTGACATAGGTTGGAAATCCCTTTCTCACAGAAGTTAGAAAGCATTGCTTTTCTACATTTCAGAATTGCCATTGAGATGTCTGGTGTCATTCTAAAGGCTGATGCTTTGAATGGGTATCCCCTCCTGAAAGTTCTTAGGATTTCCTCTTTGTCCCCTAATATTCTCTCTGTTCTCATGAAGTTTCATTGTAAGACTTGGTGTGGGCCGGGCGCAGTGGCTCACGCCTGTAATCCCAGCACTTTGGGAGGCCAAGGCAGGTGGATCACGAGGTCAGGAGATCCAAATCATCCTAACGCTGAAATCCTGTCTCTACTAAAAATACAAAAAATTAGCCGGGTGTGGTGGCGGGCGCCTGTAGTCCCAGCTACTCAGGAGGCTGAGGCAGGAGAATGGCGTGAACCCAGGAGGTGGAGCTTGCAGTGGGCCGGGATTGTGCCTCTGCACTCCAGCCTGGGCGACAGAGGGAGACGACTCAAAGGAAAAGCAAAAAAAAAAAAAAAAAAAAAGACTTGGTGTGAGTCTTTTCCCATCCATTTTACTAGGCTTCCAGTGGGCTTTCTCAATCTAGAAACTCTGCTCTTCCATTCTGAACAGTTTCATGGAGTTTTGTTGGTTTTGTTTGTGTGTGTGTGTGTGTGTATTTTTATTTTTATTTATTTATTTTGGAGATGGAGTCTCACCGTCACCCAGGCTGGAGTGCAGTGGTGCGATCTCAGCTCACTGCAACCCCTGCCTCCGGGATTCAAGTGATTCTCCTGCCTCAGCCCCTGAGTAACTGGGACTACAGACATGCACCACCACACCCAGCTAATTTTTGTATTTTTAGTAGAGAGGGGATTTCAATGTGTTGGCCAGGTTGGTCTCAAACTCCTCACCTCAGGTGATCTGCTTGCCTTGGCCTCCCAGAGTGCTAGGATTACAGATGTGAGCCACCGCACCTGGCCTTTTTTGTCTGTGTTTTCAATAGAGATTGGGTTTCACCATGTTGACCAGGCTGGTCTTGAACTCCTGACTTCAGGTGATCTGCCCATCTTGGCCTCCCAAAGTGCTGGGATTACAGGTATGGGCCACTGCACCCAGCCAGTTTCCTAGAGGAAAAAAGAAAAAAAAAATTCCATCCTTCTCCTAATTGGAAGGAGGCCCTCATCATGAATTGACTCCTGAATTTTCTTACTGAAATCTCCTTTGCAAAAAGAATAGCTATGATAGTGAAATCGATGTGATCTGACTCCATCTTGCTTCTAACCTCCAGGTTGTCCTGGTTCCCTCCTGGATGTAGGCCAAACTAACTTTAGGGAGGAACTTAGTTTATGGTTTAACTTTGAAACAAAGATGATGGCAACCCTTTCCCAAAACAAATCTCCTTATTGCCTAGGGACCAGACTGCCTTGGTAAGACTGACAAAGTAGCCACAAGATTTGCGGCTTGATAAGCATCACTATTGTAGAATCTGAGGTTGGCATTTTGAGATGTCTTTTCAGGTTTCTGCATTTCTGTTTTCTTTTTTCTTTTTTGAGATGGAGTCTCCCTCTCTTGCCCAGGCTGGAGCGTAGTAGCATGATTTTAGCTCACTGCAACCTCTGCCTCCTGGGTTCAAGTGATTCTCGTGCCTCAGCCTCCCAAGTAACTGGGACCACAGGCATGCATCACCTTGCCCAGCTGATTTTTGTATCTTTAGTAGAGATGGGGTTTCACCATGTTGCCCAGGCTGGTCTTGAACTCCTGACCTGAAGTGATCCGCCCGCCTCAGCCTCCCAAAGGGCTGGGATTACAGTGTGAGCCCCCGAGCCCAGCCAAGGTTTTTGCATTTCTGACAACTAGTGGCTTCACCCAGACCTGCCAAGTGGTCCCGTGGCCCCACCCAGGAGTGGACTTAGCATGAGGACCATTTTCCACACCCCTATGATTGAATCCCCAACCAATCAGCAGCACCCATTCCCTAGCCACTCCCTCCCCCATGTAGTCTTAAAAACACAGCCTTCGAATTTTCAGAGAGACTGATGTGAGTCATAAAACCCCATTCTCTTGTTCGGCTGGCTGTGTGTCAATTAAACTTCTCTATTGCAATTCCCCTGTCTTGATAAATTGGCTCTATCTGGGCAGCAGGCAAAATGAACCTGTTGGGTGGTTACATTACCCTTTTTCTTATACTTTCTATCTCCTTTTAAAAAAACATTTCTACTTCCTGGGAAATTTCCTCATTTTTGTCTTCCAACCCATATGTTCAGTTTTTATGTCTGTCATCATATTTCTAATTCCCAAGAAAGCCTTAAAAATATCTGAAATTTTCTTTTTATAACCTCCTGTTACTGTTTCTTGGATGAAAAGCTCAATTCTCTGTGGATCTCAATTACAGCTTCTTTGAAGCATTTCTTTACTCCCTGCACTCTTTGTTTCCTCAGATTTCCTCTTAGTTTTTTTGTTTGCTTTTTGGTTTTTAATCACTTCCACATTAAAGGCTTTCTTCAAATGTCTGATGATCCTTGACTGATCGCTTACTAAAAAGATAACTGGAAGATCTACATAGATGACATATACCCAGGAATAGTTCCTTCTTACTAAGAAGGAGACATAGAACATGTCTCAGAATCTAGAACAATGCCTGGCACACATGAACCTTTCCATACATACAATATTTGCTGAGTAACTGAGTGACGTACACTGTTGCTGGGGCCCAGGTAGTTGCAAGTATTAAAAGCTCTCAGGTGATTGAAATATGCAGCTAGCACAGAGGACCTCTGCTGTAGGGGTAGCTCGCTGGTGGTTTCATTGGAGGACTCACACCTGATAATTTGTTCTTTGGAACCTGTCTTTGTTCTCTGGGGAAACGGATTGGGTAGAAGAGAAATCCCCTACACTGAGGGGAATTGGTTAGCTGCAGTGTTCTGGGAGCCAGATGAGGAGGAGACTTGAAGTCTAACCATTTGGTATGATGACTTTGTCTTGTTTGCCTGTTTTTTCAGCTCCTGCCCTCAGCTACACCTGGTGTCTCTGAGTCCAGAGTTGCCAAGACACGGCAGAGCACACAGGTTGCAGAATTTCAGCCTTCACTTGGTACCTAGGGCTAAGGTGATTTAGGGTCTCTTCCACCTCAGTGCACGTTACCTCCAATTCCAGAGGCATTGCAGGGCATACATTCCAACCTGGCTTTCCTCACTGCTGTGCTAGGTTTTCGCTTTCTCCCACCTGCTAAGTCAGTTACCACTAGTTTTTCTACATTCCAGCTTCCAAAATTGTGTTGCAATCATTGTTTCTCCTGTTCTCTTTATCTTCGAGAGGCTAGCAACCCTCCCTTCACCCTCACTCATGTCAGACCATTGTGTTTACTGGCAAATGAGTCTCCCTGCCTGATGCCCCCAACTTTGCCCCAAAACCCTCTTCTCAGTTCTTCCTTCTGTTGCAGGTGCCCACTTGGGACCACATTTCAGATAGGCTACATTGAACTTTCGTCTCAGCAGTAGTCATTTAAAATGTCCCAGCCCCTGAAGAGAGTGGTGGCTGTTGGTCATTCCTGTTGGCATGGTAGTGTCTTCTTCTTCAGATCATTCATTATGCTGCTGCTTCTGTACAGAGTATTGGGCAGAAGGCATTTTTGAACATATTTGATGCTGTGGCTTATCAGGGCTTTGTGAGGATAACTGTGCAGCACGTTAACTTTGAAACATATTCATGTCCATTTCCTTCTTTGGCCCTCACCAGCAGCCCATTGGGCGGTGGTGTGGTCAGGTGGACTTGGAAGCGTTATTCTCTGAGATGATTAGTCCATTTAGGTCACATATCTCCATTCCATGCCCCAGAGACAAGCATAGGAAAGAGCTCGCTCTCAAAGGCTAAGCAATAAAAAGTAAAGGAAAGTCTGTTGTGGAGTTTCTAGGGAAGGTGTGTCCACTACCAAGAAAAAGATGCAAAATACATGGCCCTTTTGCTTTCCCCCTGTGTTGCTGTGTAAACTGGCATAGGCATGTTGCCCCTAACCTGAGGATGCAGCCACCGTGCAGGAGAGAGTAAGTAGCAGGTCCCAAAGAGTCCCAGAGAAGCACAGCTCAGAGCCCCACCCTTCCTCTGCACTTCCTCGCATGTGAGATGATGAATTTCCTCCCTGTTTAAGCCACTTTGAGTCAGGGTTTGATATCATTTGCTGCTAAAGTAATACAGGTGGAGATTTATTTATGCATCGCTCATCTCCGAAAAGAGTTGAGGCAGACCATGGGCTCACTCAGATTTGAGCTCCCCGATTCCTCTTCTGATTCTCATTCTGATTCCAAGTAGAATTCCTCTCTACTCTGCCTATTTTCTAGGCAGATGAAAGTAATTTTATTCTTTCTTCCAACTTCAAACGAAGGAATAACTGTTGAGACATTTGGGGAAAAAGGGGGGAGTTCTTGCTTTAGAGATTACCGGCTGAACCCAGGGAGCAAACATCCTGGGCTGTCACTGAAGTGAGGACTGCTTTTAAATGACACAGCACTGAAGACACTTCGTGCTCCTGCTTGTGAAAAGCCAAGAGCTAGTTTTCACTCCCTCCTAGGACTGTGGAGGCTGAAAAGTCTGCCTGCAGACTTGGTATGGTTTCCCCCGTCTTCCACCCTTTGTGCCTCCCAGACTTTGGGAAGTTTGAAGATGAAACAAGCTCCGGAAGTGCTCGGTGCTGTCAGGAAGACCAGAATGCCGGAGAAAGTACCCTGTTCTCAAGTGGCAATGATTTGAGTCATTTTTATGAATGGAAGGCCTTCAGAGCCTGTTCTATACTATATAATATGTATGCCTTATACTATGCAGTTCATCATTACATCCTGAACACCCTACACCATCTGTGATAAACAATTGGTATTCAAACATTATTGTGAATGAACAACACAAGGATTGCTCATGTTAATAGACTCTTATTTTATTTTATTTTTTTGAGATGGAGTCTCGCTTTGTTGCCCAGGCTGGAGTGCAGTGGCACAATCTCAGCTCACCCCAACATCCACCCCAGGGTTCCAGCGATTCACCTGCCTCAGCCCCTCAAGTAGCTGGGACTACAGGTGCACTCCACCACACCCAGCTAATTTCTGTATTTTTAGTAGAGACAGAGGTTTTGCCATGTTGGCCAGGCTGGTCTCAAACTCCTGATCTCAGATGATCCACCCGTCTCGGCCTCCCAAAGTGTTGGGATTACAGGCGTGAGCCGCCATGCCAGGCCGACTCACTAATTTTAATGGCAGCATATTTTCCCATTGAGTTGAAGGACCATAATTTGCACATCTATATCCCCAGGACTGGACATTTAAGTAGTATGGGCTAGAATATCTGAGACATGGGGTCATTAATTGGGAGATAACCATGAGACTGTTTTGTTTGGAGAATGAGTTTCGTTCCCCAGGCTGGAGTGCAGTGGTGCAGTCTTGGCTCACTGCAACCTCCGCCTCCCGGGTTCAAGCAATTCTCCTACCTCAGCCTCCCTAGTAACTGGGATTACAGGCACGTGCCCCCAGACCCAGCTAATTTTTATTATTATTTTTTCCGAGATGAAGCGTTGCTCTTTCCCCCAGGCTGGAGTGCAGTGGCCTGATCTCGGCTCATTGCAATCTCTGCCTCCTGGGTTCAGTGGTTCTCCTGCCTCCCAAGTAGCTGGGATTACAGGCATGCGCCACTATGCCCAGCTAATTCTTTTGTATTTTTGGTAGAGACGGTTTCACCATGTTGGCCAGGCTGGTCTCAAACTCCTGACCTTGTGATCTGCCTGCCTCAGCCTCCCAAGGCATGGCAATCGCGCGCCTGCTGGGAGTACAGGCGTGAACCATGGTGCCTAGCCAATTTTTATCTTTATTTTTTAGGAGAGATGGAGCTTCACCATGTTGGTCAGGCTGGTCTCAAACTCCTGACCGCAAGTGATTCTGCCTGCCTTGACCTCCCAAAGTGCTGGGCTTACAGCCATGAGCCACTGCCCAGCCATGAGACCTTTTTTTGACTATTCTGTTACTTCTCCGTCTTCCTGACCCCTCTGACCTTCAGAGAGGCCCTAATCATCCCAGTTCCGGATTCCCATTGCCAGCAACAGAAATCAGCACAAAAGTAGACGGCATTTTGGAAGCACTGAGATTTTTATAACTTTTCCCGGGGGTTCCTGTTAAGCATTAGTTGGCAGGGAATTGCCGCTTGAAATGTGCATCCCTGAAGTGGTGCCTGCCTAGCGTGGTTTTCCAGGTGGTTTTTTCTCACATGTCTTACTACACTTTTGAATCTAGAGATTATATATCTGGCTCTTTCATTTGTTAGGACTTTTGGCTGACCTCTGAGATGCTTGTTTTAATTGCCAACTGATAGAAAATGTAAGTGGAAAAATGCATTAGGATGCAAAGTTTGGAGTTGGAAATGGGGGAGCTTGTGGGGATAGGGGATGAAGGAAAACTGTTAAAAGACAATTTTGTCTGGTTAGTGGGCTGTTGTCTTAGCAGTTTCACTTGTCAGCCTCTCTGTAAATAAATATCCCATTCCTTAAACAATATAAGCATTCTGTGGAAGTTTACACATAAAGAAATGTACACATAAATTTTTGTTTTTGTAACTTACATTTGAGATATGCTATAAGACCTTGATATTTCCATTTAGATTAATCCTGCGATGAAGCCCTTTTGTAGAACACGTAATTTTTTTAAAAAAAAGTCAAAAGACATTTGTCTCAAATACATATCAGAGATATATGTATGTGTGAGTGTAAATTACAGTTCTGTATGTGTTGTCATTTCTTCCCCTGCCCCCAATTCATTCTCTGACTTCCTCTGTACTAAGAGGGTTGTGTCTGTGAGCTGCGGCATCTGGTCCTTGCTTTTTCTGTTTTCTGGTTGGGTTTAGCCAATGGGAGGCACTGGCAGAGGATCAGAGGAGGAGGAAAGAGCATCTGGGTATTTGTCTCCCTCACAGTCCCCCTAACCTTGCTGGGGTTCTGACGATGGCAGATTTCCTCGAAGCGCTTGAGGCAACTCACTTTCCTTGCTCCAGTTCCTACATAGTCTGATAATACTGCTTCCTCCCCATGCTCTGCAGACCTAGAGGCCCTAGCAGTTTCCCTGCTGTTGTTGCTAGTTCCAGGGTGCTGCACTCTGCCTGTCTCCTGTCTGCACGTCTGTAAAGAGTCCCTGCCTAAAACAGTCTCCACTGAAACCTTTTCAGTGTACCTTCTGTTTCCTGCTGGACTCTGATAGTCTATGTCCATTTTTTTCTCATATATAATCTTAATTGTCATGCTTGGCTCTAAAGTGCCAGTTACATTTACTACATCTGAATTTGAATTTGAATTATATCCTTTTTTTTTTTTGGAGATGGAGTGAAACTCCATCTGGGCCTCAGCTCACTGCAACCTCTGCCTCCCAGGTTCAAGTGATTCTCCTGCATCAGCCTACCGAGTAGCTGGGATTACAGGCATGCACCACCACACCTGGCTAATTTTTGTATTAGTAGAGACGGGGTTTCACCATATTGGCCAAGCTGGTCTCCAACTCCTGACCTCAGGTGATCTACTCACCTCAGACTCCCAGAGTGCTGGGATTACAGGTGTGAGCCACCGTGCCCATCCGAATTGTATCTTACGTGAGATTTGTCTTTTTTTTTTGTTGAGACGGAGTCTTGCTCTGTCACCCAGGGTGGAGTGCAGTGGTGCAATCTCGGCTCACTGCAAGCTCCGCCTCCCGGGTTCACGCCATTCCCTTGCCTCAGCCTCCCGAGTAGCTGGGACTGCAGGCGCCCGCCACATCTGGCTAATTTTTGTATTTTTAGTAGAGACGGGGTTTCACCGTGTTAGCCAGGATGGTCTGGATCTCCTGACCTCGTGATCTGCCCGCCTCAGCCTCCCAAAGTGTTGGGATTACAGGTGTGAGCCATTGTGCCCGGCTGAGATTTGTCATCTTGTGTCTATTCTGTCCTTCCAATAGAATATGAGTCCTGTGGAAGGAGGAAGATGATTCAGCCTTCTCCCTACAGTGTGTTAACACTGTTTGACATAAGAGGTTACAAAAATTCGCAACTCTTTTTTGTTGTTTTTGTTTTGTTTTTGGCTTTTCTTGAGATAAGTTCTTGCTCTTTCTCCCAGGCTGGTGTGCAGTGGCGCTGTCACGGCTCACTGCAGCCTTGACCTCTTAGGCCCAAGTGATCCTGCCACCTGAACCTCCCAAGTAGCTGGGACCACAGGTGTGTACCACCTCAGCTCATTTTTATTTTTTTGTAGAGATGGGGTCTCCCTGTGTTGCCCAGGCTGGTTGTGAACTCCTGGGCTCAAACAATCCTCCTGCCTCAGGTTCCCAAAGTGCTGGGATTACAGGTGTGAGCCACCTGTGTCTAGTGGCAACTTTTTTTTTTTTTTTGAGACAGAGTCTCGCTCTGTCGCCCAGGCTGGAGTGCAGTGACACGATCTTGGCTCACTGCAAGCTCTGCCTCCCGGGTTCACCATTCTCCTGCCTCAGCCTTTTTTTTTTTTTTTTTTTTAAATCCCCTGGGTTTACCAGGATGGCAACTCTTGTTTTTGTTTTGTTTTTGATTTGGTTTTTTTGAGATAGGGTCTCACTGTTGCCAAGGCTGGAGTACAGTGGTGCAATCACAGCTCACTGCGACCTCTGCCTCTCTGGCTCAAGCAGTTCTCCCACCTCAGCCTCAGGAGCTGGGACTGCAGGTGGGCGCCATCACACCTGGCTAATTTTTGTCTTTTTTGTGAAGATAGAGTTTTGCCATGTTGTCCAGGCTGGTCTCCAACTCCTGAACTCAAGCAATCGGGCTGCCTCGGCCTCTGAAATTGTTGGGATTACAGGCGTGAGCCACCGCACCCAGCCTCAGGATGGCAGCTCTTGAAGTAGAATAATAACATACATATTGAAGTGCATGTGTGTGTTTAGTGTTAGTGCTATTGGCAGTTCCTTCTGGCAGTGCTGCAGCTGAGCTCAGAGTCTTAATTCCTGCTGTCGGCTCGGGCATCTGAGGGCAGAGAGAGGGTGGGTCTGACCCCCTGCAGAAGGTGGTGATGGCGTCTGGGAGGATTCGTGCCCTCACAGCTGCCCAGGGGCCTCCGTGATGATGCTCTCCCACCACCCTTAAAGGCATCATACCACAAGTGTGCAAATTATTTTTTTAAAAAAGAAGAGAAAGGGAAGACAGAAAGCCACTGACCCTGCCAGCTGACCTGATGTTGGCCATGCTGTCCTGTGGGAGAGGCACCTGTTTCTGTGTTCTTGGGACCCAGCATTTTGGATTCTAGTCCGTATGCAGCTATCATAATCTGTGACTATTAGCAAATTTTCATAACTTTCATTTGTGTCCTTATCAGTGTCGGTTCATTCATGCAGTAAGCAATTAGTGAGTGCCAGTTACAGGCAACACACTGCTAGCGATTAGCTGTCATGTTTTTCAGAGTCAGGGGTTCCTTAAGGGACTGAAATAATAGAATTTTCTAGCTAGAAGGGATCTTGGATCATGTCTAATCCAGCTTCATCCTTTGAAGGTGAAGTTCAGCTCAAGAGGTTCAGGGCTTTGTCTGGAGCACAGTAAATGCCGTGGATGGTACCAGACCTCCATGCCTTGACTCTGCCTGGAGTTCTTTCCTCGTTTTGCTCTGATTACACCACCTGGTCATTTCCTGGGTGCTTTCTGGTGCAGCTAACCTCCACCAGGTATCCTTTAAACAGCTTCTCTGCTGTTCTTTATTGCTTCCCTCTTTATTGCAAATGCAAACCAGATAGTCATGCTCTGAGCTCATAAAAAAACCTAATGGGATGCAGACAAGCAGATTCCAACCTAGACTTCAACACAGCCCCAATGTATACAGCTGGGGGCTATCCAGACCAGCCCACCACTGCTTTGGAGCATCTCTCCTCCTCTAAACTTCAGAGCAGCATTTTATGTGGGTGTACGAGGTGCTAGGATTGGGTTGAGTGAGTTAGTTATAAGTTATGTGGTTTTTGAAGCCAGAGCCTCAGCCCTCATCTGCAGAAGAAGTGGTTTCCTTCAGGCCAGGTGAGGGCTGCTGGCAGAGCCTTTCTCTGGGAGGCCTTTGCTGCTGCACGGAGATCGGTGCTGCTTCTGGTTTGGCCCTTCATGGGTCTGTATCTATTTCAATGACCAGGGTATCAGGTGTCCCCTACAAAATCAAAAACTTCTGACTCCACTAAATTTACAGCTTGAAGTTGGATTCAGATGGACAAGAAAAAGCCTTTCCTTAATGAAGAGACATAGCCAATTAGACTGCCTGAGCAAGCCTAGGTCTGCATGTGATGAGGTGAATCCCAGTTGTGGAGTGTTCCGCCCTCCACGTGTTACGTTCTTCTACATATGTGTGTCAGCCAGAGTCCTGATAAATCCCTACTCATACCTATGAGACATAGGTTTGGGAAGATTAGGGAAAGGAAGGCAGCAGGGGTGGGGCGGGGCAGGGCAGGGGGAGCTGGTAACCTTTACTGAGTGCCCGCTATTTGTCAGGATTTGTGCTGGGAGTTTTAACTGGGGGATCTCACACCTAGATAGCAGAGGGTTATTTTGTAGATCTGGACCTGAGGCTCAGAAGGGCCTTGACATACCCTGTGTTGCACAGGTAATGTAAGGTGGTGTGTCACAAAGTCACCTCTGTCTGACCCCCACACACAAACCATCTCAGTGAAGGAATATTGTTCTAAATGCAGCTGTTGGTCAGGTGTGGTGGCTCACGCCTGTAATCCCAGCACTTTGAGAGGCTGAGGTGGGTGGATCACGAGGTCAGCAGTTCAAGACCAGCCTGGCCAACATGGTGAAAAACCCTGTCTCTATTAAAACTACAAAAATTAGCTGGGTCTGGTGGCATGTGCCTGTATTCTCGGCTACTCAGGAGGCTGAGGCAGGAGAATCGCTTGGGCCTGGGTGGTAGAGGTTGCAGTGAGCCAAGATTGCACCACCTGCACTCCAGCCTGGGTGACAGAGCGAGACTGTCTCTAAATAAATAAATAAATAAATAATGAATAAATGCAGCTGTCCCATGTCAGTTTCGGAAAAGCTAGTTAGCATCCCTGCCTTGCTTTTCTCAACTGTAAAGTGGGGATAAAGTTTGTCACTCCCTCATAGGTTCATGGTGAGGATGGAGTGAGTGAGGGACTGTGCATAGCGTTCAATACTATGCCGACCATGGATGCCCTTAATAAAACTTAACTCCTGAGCCCCTTGTGCTGGGTCTGCTGCTGCTGCTTTTTCTAATGGGTTTTGTCACTTTGGAGCCAATTGTTAACATCCTTGAATTACTTTGCTCGTTTATAAAATGAGGCTTGTGTTAAAGGTGAGTTTTTTTTTGTTTGTTTTTGAGACAGAGTCTTGCTCTGTCACCCAGGCTGGAGTGCAGTGGCACGATGTCAGCTCACTGGAACCACCGCCTCCCGGGTTCAAGCAGATTCTCCTGCCTCAGGCTCCAGAGTAGCTGGAATTACAGGTGTGTACCACCACTCCTGGCTAATTTTTTTTATTTTTAGCAGAGATGGGATTTTGCCATGTTGGACAGGCTGGTCTTGAACTCCTGGCCTCAAATGATCTGCCTGCTTCAGCCTCCCAAAGTTCTGGGATTACAGACATGAGCCACTGTGCCTAGCCAAAGGTCAGTTTTCTTAATGGAGAAAATCCCAAAGAGAAAGAGGCAAATCCCCGTCTTTCATGTTGTAACTATCAAAGTTCCAGACATGCTCTGTCTGTATCTTCCTTCAGGACAAATCCATTCACGTATACTGGTGAGAGGCTGGACTTGGTCAGTTGTGCAGGAGGAACCTGTGCTCTCTGTAGTTAATTCCAGCCACCCTTCTCAGTCCTCACTGCTTGGGCTTCCTCTCCTTCCTGACTCATTGTCCCTGTGACGTATATTCATCAGCACTGTCCATCTCTTTTTTTCTGCCTCCCCCACCCCTTGGAACAGAAATGTATTGACTGCATACAAAAATTAGCCCGGTGTGGTGGCGGGCGCCTGTAGTCCCAGCTACTCGGGAGGCTGAGGCAGGAGAATGGCGTGAACCTGGGAGGCAGAGGTTGCAGTGAGCTGAGATCGCACCGCTGCACTCCAGCCTGGGTGACGGAGCGAGACTCAGTCTCAAAAGAGAAAAAAGAAATGTATTGGCTGCGATGAGCATCTTTTATAGCTTGGAATGTTGTCCATTGTCCTTTCCACTTCAGTCACTGAAATAGGTAATGACGGGGACTCCCTTGAAGATCCCGAGGTATTACGCCTTTCTTCAGGATGTTCCAGAAAATTCTCTGTCTCTTACAGCCCTCTCTGGCTCTTGTTGCTGTCGGCAGTGCCTTCTAGCAGTGCTGCAGCTGAGCTCAGAGTCTTAATTCCTGCTGTCGGCTCGGGCATCTGAGGGCAGAGAGAGGGTGGGTCTGACCCCCTGCAGAAGGTGGTGATGGCGTCTGAGAGGATTCGTGCCCTCACAGCTGCCCAGGGGCCTCCGTGATGATGCTCTCCCACCACCCTTAAAGGCATCATACCACAAGTGTGCAAATTATTTTTTAAAAAAAGAAGAGAAAGGGAAGACAGAAAGCCACTGACCCTGCCAGCTGACCTCACGTTAGCCATACTGTCCTGTGGGAGAGGCACCTGTTTCTGTGTCCTTGGGACTCAACATTCTGGATTCCTCTGGAGTCCCCCAACTCTAGCTTGGGGAATTCTATTTAAGACTTAGTACCATATTGTCCTAGCCACCTGCTGAGGGAAAAGGGCATTTGAGAGAAAATATGGAAAATAACTTATACAGCTCACCACATATGCCCAAATATGTCCAAATGTAAGGTGGAGGGTCCACCCAGCCCCCACAAAAAGTTACCAGAAATGAGAGAGTGGCCTTATATATTTAAGTCTCTCTAAATTCTCTCACACCGTGGGAGGGTCTTGCAATTATTTTATTTTGAACAAAGTATTATTTAGAGAACACACATTACCTTGAAATGACCTTACTCAGTGCTGTTTTTGGATGCTTTAGAGGTCAGCTAAGGAAATCATGTTTTGAAAAAGGGGGAGGGTGGTTTAAAACATCTAGTAATATTCCAGAGCATCTGCCCTCATAACAAGTGTCAGGTTTCTTTGTAAACAAGGCTTTTTTAAAGATCATTTAAAAATGGAACAGTTGCTCACGCCTATAATCCCAGCACTTTGGGAGGGCGAGGTGGGGTGGATCACCTGAGGTGAGGAGTTCAAGACCAGACTGGTCAACATGGTGAAACCCCGTTTCTACTAAAAATACAAAAAGTAGCCGGGCATGGTCGTGGGCGCCTGTAATCCCAGCTACTCAGGAGGCTGAGGCAGGAGAGTTGCTTGAACCCAGGAGGTGGAGGTTGCAGTGAGTAGAAATCGTACCACTGCACTCCAGCCTGTGCGACAGAGTGAGACTGTCTCGATAAAAAAAAAAAAAAAAAAAAAGGAACAAGTTAAGAACCTTACTCAAATAACTTAGATCAGAGTGAAGAAGATATGTTCTGGAAAACTCAAAATGTAGCTGTAATCACAGGAAGTGGTGTAAAAATGCCAGTGCCACTGTAGACTTTAAATAAATGTTTTCCTAAAGTGTGAGAGTGACAGTTGGGAAGAAAGCAGAAATCTTTCTAAGTTAGCATTAATTTATATAATGTTTACATATTCATGTATATGATATATACATGTATATATGCGTTACTCTATTAACACCTTAAGATATCTTAAGTATATCATATTTTAATATTGTAAATGGGATTTTGCATCTAATAATATAGATTCATTTACATTTATCTAATCAAATTGCCCCCAAAACATTTTCAGCTGTCATCTAATTGGGATAGTAGAGGATCACCTGTATTTGGAATAGTCGTATGATCTAATGGAGAAATCTTGAATTCGTCGCAATTATATAGAAAGTGCATGTCAAGAAGTATTTTAATAATACGTATTGTCATCTTGAATCATTGCTTCCACACCTTCATTCTTGTGTCTTGCTTGAGCTTTCTTTTTTTGTTCTTGAGACAGTCTCGCTCTGTCACCCAGGCTGGAGTGCGGTGACATGATCTCGGCTCACTGCAACCTCCGCCTCCTGCGTTAAGCGATTCTCCTGCCTCAGCCTCCTGAGTGCGTAACTGGGATTACAGGCGTGTGCCACCACGCCTGGCTAATTTTTGTATTTTTTAGTAGAGACTGGGTTTCGCCGTTTTGGCCAGGCTGGTCTGAAATTCCTGACCTCAAGTGATCCGCCTGCCTCAGCCTCCCAAAGTACAGGTGTGAGCCACTGTGCTCGGCCCATACTTGAGCTTTGTTGATTTGCAACAGTCAAACCAAAATAAAATGAACATAAATACAGTTTTTTTTTGGGGGGGGGGGGGGGGGGGGACAAGAGTCTTGCTCTGTCACCCAGGCTGAAGTGCAGTGGTGCGAACACAGCTCATGGCAGCCTCAACCTCCTGGGTTCAAGTCATCAGCCCTCCTCGGCCTCCCAAAGTGTTGGGATTACAGGCGTGAGCCCCCATGCCCCGCTAAAAAAGCAGAATATTAAAATAACTCCAATATATTTTCTTTGAAATCGGGGGATCTACACTAGGAAAAGGGGTACCAACTTACCTTTGGGAATCACTTCGTATCAGGGCATGTGTGGTGTTTGGAGTGTTGAGCAGAGTAAGGTGAGTGGTGTGTGTGTGTGTGTGTGTCAAACGTGCCCACCTGGGGCCGCTGACAACTTGTGGGCAAAGCAGAGAACCTAGCCATAGAAGGTAGTAGCGCAGTCTAGAGAGTGCTCCATCTCAGGGCCGGTCAACTTGAGGTTCTGGTAAAGCAAACACGGAGAATTTCCCTGGGGAAAAATCATGGGTACAGGAAGGACACAGGTCACTTGTCTAGCTCTTCTTTATCCCTCTTCATGGGAGTGTGGACATGTGTCCCCTAGAAAGCATCTTGCCAATAAGTAGTCCCAGGCAGACGGAGAGATTGCCACTAGGAAACACACATCCAACAAGAGGCCACCTGGCTGATGTTTAGACCCACTGTGTCTATGTTAACTGTCCTGTCATTGCTCCTTCCTCCCCCAAGGCAGGCTTTTCTGCCCTTTTCAGTGTTACAAACATTGTGTTTATTGTAGCCATTTAGTTGTTGAGAAACCCCCAAACTTGAAACATTGGCATATTAGGGTTCTACAGAGAAACAGAACTGAGAGGATATATATGCACACACACACACACACATATATCTGCATACGTGTGTGTATGAGTGGGTGTGTACAGTCTTGCACTGAATAATGACGTTTCAGTTGCTGACAGATTGCATATATGATGATGGGCCCATATGATTATAATGGAACATATACAAAAAAACCCTGCTAATGGCACTTGATATTGGCGTTGCAGGACTAGTAGGGGAAATGATTGATAGTAATGGTGCTGAAACATTTGGTTTTCCACGTGAAAAAAAATATAAATAATATATATCTTCCCATCTAGTTTTGTGTAAGTACACTGCATGATTTTTACACAATGACAGTTACCTAACGACACATTTCTCAGAACATACCCCATCATTAAGCAATGCTTGACTGTATGTATATATGTGTGTACATACATATATATGTATACCTATATGTATGTATGTATATAGAGAGATCTTGAGAGCAATTGAGATTTAAGAAATTTGCTCACATATCCTAGCCCTTTGGGAGACTGAGGCAGGAGAATTGCTTGAGCCAGGAGTTTGAGACCTGCCTGGGCAGCATAATGAGACCCCATCTCTACAAAAAAATTTAAAAATTCGCTGGGCATGGTAGCATGTGCCTGTACTCCCAGCTACTCAGGAGGCTGTGGTAGGATTACCCAGGACGTGAAGGCTGCAGTGAGTCATGAATGCAATGGTGTGACCTCGGCTCACCACAACCTCCACCTACCAGGTTCAAGCGATTCTCCTGCCTCAGCCTCCTGAGTAGCTGGGATTACAGGCATGCACTGCTAATTTTGTATTTTTAGTAGAGATGGGTTTCTCCGTGTTGGTCAGACTGGTTGAACTCCCAACCTCAGGTGATCCGCCCACCTCGGCTTCCCAGAATGCTGGGATTACAGGCGTGAACCACCGTGCCTGGGCACAGTCTTAAGTCTTAATTGGGTGCAAGCCAGGCAGGCTGGATACTCAGGCGGGGTTTCTACATGCTAGTCTTGAGGGGGCAATTCTGTCTCCTTCAAGAAACCTCAATCTTTTCTGTTAAGGTCTTCAACTAATTGGATGAAGCCCACTCACATTATGAACTCAGATATTAAAACACATAATATTAATTATGTGTATAATAATTATGAACCTAAATATTAATCACTGCTAAAAAAATACTTTCACAGCGACATCTAGATTGCTGCTTGACCAAACAACTGGGCACTGTAGCCTAGCCACATTGGCACATAAAAATCAATCATCACAGGTGAGATCAGTAACCACTTAATAGTCTGCCCTGTTAAAATTACATGTTTTGAAGCAACGATGGGATTATAAATAATCAAGAAAATACTGAATTGATAAGGAAGTTGATGAAGAAACACTAGATTTAACATTTGCATTTTTAGAATTCTTTTCAAAACCTAAAAGATAGAGAAAATGCGGCTGGGTGCTGTGGCTCACACCTGTAATCCCAGCACTTTGGGAGGCTGAGGCGGGTGGATCACCTGAGGTTGGGAGTTCAAGACCAGCCTGGCCAACATAGTGAAACCCCATCTCTCCTAAAAATGCAAAAATTAGCCGGGTGTGGTGGCGCACGCCTGTAGTCCCAGCTACTTGGAAGGCTGAGGCAGCAGAATTGCTTGAACCCAGGAGGCAGAGGTTGTAGTGAGCTGAGATCATGCCACTACACTCTATCAGGCCTGGGCAGCAGAGTAAGACTCTATCTTAAAAAAAAAAAAAAAAAAATGCAAAACATAATGTAGCAAACATCTATATGTCTGCCACTCAGATTTAATGGCCATTCATGTTGTGCTATATTTGCTTTTAGTCTTTGTTTAAACAACCACAAAAAAAAATTATAATGAAAGTCCCCTTTGATCCTGAGAAACCCCAACTCCATTCCATTCCATTCCAGTTTAGTGCATATCCTTCCAGTCTAGGTTTTGATGTTTAAATACGATGTACTGTTTATAGATAAGCATATGCATTTTTATATGTATTTTAGTTGACATAAATAGTATTAATATATTATATCTTGCTTTTTATACTCCTCGTTTTTTCCTTTTGAGATCTGGCCATGTCTATGGAGTCATTGATTTTAACTGCCTTTTCTGTTTTGTTTTAAGAAAATTCTCTGTATCCTCTATATCTTTCTTCCAGTAATTTTTCATATTTAAAGCCTTTTTGGCTTTCATGTGGAAAATATATAATTAGATCTACCCTCTGAAGGGAAAAACAAACTTAAGATGAATTAAAAATATATTTCAAGGCCGGGCATGGTGGCTCATGCCTGTAATCCCAGCACTTTGGGAGGCCAAGGCAGACTGATTACTTGAGGCCAAGATTTCGAGACCAGCCTGGCCAACATGGTGAAACCCTATCTCTACTAAAAATACAAAAAAAGTTAGGTGAGTATAGTTGCTCATGCCTATAATCCTGGCTACTCTGGAGGCTGAGGTGGGAGAATCACTTGAACCTGGGAGGCAGAGGTTGCAGTGAGCCGAGATCACGCCCCTGCACTCCAGCCTAGGTGACAAAGTGAGACCCTGTTCAAAAAATATATATATACACACACATACACATATATATTTTAAATATATATTTATGTATACATTTAATATATTTTAAAATATATTTATAAATATATAAATTTGACATATATTTAAATACAATATAATCCATTTGGGATTATATATACACACACACCTCCCCCCCCCATGGATTAAAAATCCAATGCAATGATTAACATGGTCTTGCCTCACATACATAGTCCCTAAAAAATATATAGGTCAGTGTTACAGTTATTCCCTTCTGATAATCTGTCTATTCCTGCATCAATGTTACGTTAATTGCTATAGTTACCTGATGTGTTTTAATATTTGATAGAATGAGTCCATCCTTCTCATACTCCTTTTTCACAGTTGTCTTATTCTCAGTTCCTCCCATGTAAACATTAAAATATTTTTCAAGTTTCCTAAAAATTCTTGTTGAGAAACTTACTGGAATTTCACTGAAGTTATTAAATGGGAAATATTGACATCCTTAAAACACTGTCGTCTCCTCTCCATAAATAAGGTTTATCACCTCGTTAATCCAAATCTTCTTTTGTATCCTTCAGTAAAGTTTTATGATTTCTTACTAAAGTTTCTCTTAAGACTTGTGCCTATGTACTTTCTAGTTTTGGTTACTATACCAGCCGGTGTTTATTCTTAGTATTGCATTCTCTATTTGGTTATTGCTAGTGTAAAGGAATGCTATTGATCTTTGAATTTGATTGTTTTTTTTTTTTTTTTTTGGGCGACAGTCTCACCCTGTTGCCCAGGTTGGAGTGCAGTGGCGTGATTTCAGTTCATTGCAACCTCTGCCTCCTGGGTTCAAGTGACTCTCCTGCCTCAGCCTCTCAAGTACCTGGTATTACAGGCGTGTGCCATCATGCCTGGCTAATTTCTGTGTCTTTGTTGGTCAGGCTGGTCTCGAACTCCTGACCTCAAGTGATCCACCTGCCTCGGCCTCCCAAAGTGCTGGGATTACAGGCGTGAGCCACCGTACCTGGCCTGAATTTGGATTTTTGTTTCCAGCAATCTTGCAGCATCCTCCTATTCTAATTGTTTGGAAGTTGGTCTTAATAATTAAATGTAATCCACCGTCTGCAGGTCTTCAATACTATTTTGAATTATAAACTCTGTAACTACACTGTCATACACAATTACCCAAATTTCCCTGAGCATAACGTAACACAGGGTATTGACTCTGGAGTTGAGCTATGTGCCAAGGGACATAAAGATGAAAGCAGTGGAGCCCCAGTTCTGGGTGGTGACCAGGTATGGCCTCAAATTCACTTCTTAAAAAGTTTCAGTGGGCCGGGCGCGGTGGCTCAAGCCTGTAATCCCAGCACTTTGGGAGGCCGAGACGGGCGGATCACGAGGTCAGGAGATCGAGACCATCCTGGCTAATATGGTGAAACCCCGTCTCCACTAAAAAATACAAAAAAACTAGCCGGGTGAGGTGGCGGGTGCCTGTAAGTCCCAGCTACTCGGGAGGCTGAGGCAGGAGAATGGCATAAACCTGGGAGGCGGAGCTTGCAGTGAGCTGAGATCCGGCCACTGCACTCCAGCCTGGGCGACAGAGCAAGACTCCGTCTCAAAAAAAAAAAAAAAAAAGTTTCAGTGTCTGTGCAGCTTTTCAGACCACTGGGTTCTGAGACTGCCCAGGTTCCAGCATTTTCACATTTGCATGACCTTGGAAACTATCTGTGCCTTAAATTTATCTATAAAATGGGGATATTAGTAATATCTACTCATGGGAAGTTGTGAGGATTCAATGAGTTATTCCATGTGTCCAGCCTAGTTTAAACTTCTGATAAATGATGATTGTTACTCTAGGATAGCATTACTGCATTTTT
Source organism: Piliocolobus tephrosceles (assembly GCF_002776525.5). Classification (NCBI taxonomy): domain Eukaryota; kingdom Metazoa; phylum Chordata; class Mammalia; order Primates; family Cercopithecidae; genus Piliocolobus; species Piliocolobus tephrosceles. The sequence goes on from NC_045437.1 coordinate 31,245,629, forward strand.
AAATTTCAGCTGTGTTAGAACTTCTCTTATGAGTAGCATAGGATTATTAACAGTTTACAGTTTAGATTCATTAGTGCTTTATCAGAAAGTCGTTTTTTTTTTTTTTTTTTTTTGAGATGGGTTTTCACTCTGTCACCCAGGCTGGAGTGCAGCAACGCAATCTCGGCTTACTACAACCTTGATCTACTGGGCTCAAGCAATTCTCCCACTTCAGCCTCCCAAGCAGCTGGGACCACAGGCGCATACCACCATGCCGAGCTAATATTTTATTTTTTTTGATTTTTGGTAGAGATGGGATCTCGCTACATTGCCCAGGCTGGACTTGAACTCCTGAGCTTAAAGTTATCTGCCTCCCTCGGCCTCTCAAAGTTCTAGGATTATAGGCATGGGCCACCATGCCCGGCCCAGAAGGTCAATCTTTTCTCTTTCATAATTTGTTTTAAAATGTTGTGCTTTGTTCATTGTCCTCATATTACTTCCGGTAAGGTTGCGCCTGGTATCCCTAATGCAGGTCAAAAGGAAAATTGCTTCACAGAAATTTGCTTGAGAAACTTTGCTGAAAGATTGGTTGGTTTGTTTACTTACTTACTTACTTACTTATTTATTTATTTACTTATTTATTTATTTATTTACTTTATTTACTTATTTACTTATTGATTGATTGATTGATTGATTGATTGATTGACGGAGTTTTGCTCTTGTTGCCCAGGCTGGAATGCAGTGGCACAATCTCGGCTCACTGCAACCTCTGCCTCCCAGGTTCAAGTGATTCTGCCTCACCCTCCCAAGTAGCTGGGATTACAGGTGCACACCATCACACCCAGCTAATTTTGTATGTTTAGTAGAGACGGGGTTTCACCATATTGGCCAGGCTGGTCTCGAACTCCTGACTTGAGGTGATCCAGCCACCTCAGCGTCCCAAAGTGCTGGGATTACAGGCGTGAGCTGCCACGCCTGGACTATTTTTGTTTATGAAGATATCTTACAACTCTATATTAATTAGCTCTAGTACTAGTATTTTAATAGAGGGATAAATCAGAGTGCAGAGATCTGAAGTGGTTTGCATTTTATTTTTCGAGACAAGGAGAAAAATACCATGACTGTAATTGATAAGCTCAACAAGCACCCTAGCACCTCACATGCTCAGACTGCTTATGGTTAGTGGTAACTGAAATGTGTGACAGATGGCAGAGCAAGCCTGGGAGCACTGTCATGGGCCACTTCATCCACTGGAGATGCCCTCTGCTCCATGCCTTGCCCAGGGGCTTTCTTCTTGGTCCCAGACAACTGGATCCATCCCTTCCCAGTACTCCCATCAACCAGCCTATTTTACTAGAATGTGTCTTTAAAAGCACTATTCTCTTTTTCTGAACTTCAGAAGAACATAGACAGTCCCAGGACCATGAATGGCATAGCTTGCTGTGAAGTGTGTGGGCCTGTTGCTTAGAGGGACCACGAATGAAGGGTACTTGAAGAAGAGCATGGACATGTACATGCTCACATTCTCTTTTCTTGGTGGTCAGATGACCTCGGCTCATTTTGCAATTTGTTAGAAAATGGCTAACCCAGTGTTTAAACATCAGTTATTATCTACCCTCCCTCCATTAGCTGACTAGCTGTATAGACAAGGCACTGTCCAACAATGTAGGTGGATCAGCAGTCGGACCAGGACATTGATATGGTCATTCACTGTGGGTGGCCACCTATTGATATTCTAATTCTGTCAGTGGCGGGATGCTTAAATGGATGTTAAGAATGGACATTTCTCTCAGTATAACCCCAGCAAGTTGTCACACACTCTGTTTTTTATTTTAGAGTATAAAGGCTAAGATTGAGAATAACTGTAAGTTACTCTGATAGCTGTTTCCTGAGTCTCCTCTTAGCAGGATTTGCAGAGCATCTAGCATTCTTATGCATGGTCAAATCGGTTTCAGCAAGAGGTAAACTCAGTTTGCCCACTGGTTGGTGTTTCATGCTTACATTTCAATTGCCTTGTCCCTTCCTTTTTCTTTCCTGTGCAGCAGCCTTCAGAGATGTATAAGGATTGGAGAACTTTTTTCCCTTCCAAGGCAGATTTTAAGATGTTTTCTTCTTAGAAGAAAATTTTTTCCCTTTCAAGGCAGATTTTAAAATGTATCTTCTCATTATCTTCAGGATGTTTGTTAGATAAAGGAAAAAATGTTTTATTTCTATAATTGAAAAAAAAAAGTGCCTTCAGTGACCAAACTGATCTGTGATGTAATCACTTAGATCCGATTTTGGCTCTGCTAAACTACTTACAATTTTCTCAGCAACACTTGCCTTTAAAAGACCAGAGCAATGATGGACATTTTGGTTTATGCTGTATATGGAAATCCATTAAGATTTTTCAAATTTGGCTAATTTGAAGACACAGATGATTAAATTATTATTCAAATCTTTGAGAACATAGCAAGATTCCATGCCACGTTGGACTGCCCCTGTCTCAACATTCTGCTGTGTATACGGCATTCCATCACTGCTTCAATAGCCCTCTCTATGAGTGGAGAAAAGTAGGCGTGTTCAAAATTCTATGAACAGAATGTTTTCTCTCTCTTGCTTTTCCAGAGTTGGCTTTAACTTTTATCCTCATTTGCAGAGATCAAAATCTGATCTGCAGGAACTCTATTTTGATTGGCTATTGGGCATTCATAGCTCTGTAACTAAATACCAATGTATGAAATAGTTATTGTTCCCTGGAGTGGTGGGCCTGGGCCGGAACACATTCTTTTTGATTTCGAGGGGGCCAAATGGAAGCTGGAAATATCCTGGCAGCCAAGTCGGGTAAACATGAGCTCTTATAACCTCAGACACAAGAGTAGAAACGTAGCTTGCTTTTTTTTTTTTTTTTTTTTTTTTTTTGACAAAGTCTCGCTCTCGTCACCCAGGCTGGAGTGCAATGGCACAATCTTGGTGTACTGCAACCTCCACCTCCCAGGTTCAAGCGATTCCCCAGCCTCAGCCTCCCAAGTAGCTGGGATTACAGGCACCACCATGCCTGGCTAATTTTTATATTTTTAGTAGAGACGGGGTTTCACCACGTTGGCCAGGCTGGTCTCGAACTCCTGACCTCATGATCCACCCACCACGGCCTCCCAAAGTGCTGGGATTACGGGCATGCGCCACCACGCCCAGCCGAAAGGAAGCTTTCGGGCTATGGTTTAGAACAGGGATCTCTGATCAGCAGGTTGGCATTTAACTGAAAGCTCTTCATAAATCTTTTTCTCTGTGGTCTAGGAGTTCTAAGACCTACATCTAATAGTTGCCATTATGATTGGATTTGACTTGCTTTGTAAATTAGAGTTAGTCTCCCAGGAATGTATTTTTAATAACACTGACTTGTCTCATCCCATTTCCATATGTGTGTGTGTGTGTGTGTGTGTGTGTGTGTGTGTGTGTGTATATTTTTTGTTTGTTTGTTTGTTTGTTCGAGATGGACTTTCGCTCTTGTTGCCTAGCCTGGAGTGCAATGGTGCGATCTCAGCTCACTGCGACCTCTGCCTCTTAGATTCAAGCTATTCTCCTGCCTCAGCCTCCCAAGTAGCTGGCACTACAGACTCATGCTACCATGCCTGGCTAATTTTATTGTATTTAGTAGAGACGGGGTTTCACCATGTTGGCCAGGCTGGTCTCGAACTCCTGACCTCAAGTGATCTACCCACCTTGGCCTCCCAAAGTGCTGGGATTACAGGTGGGTGGCAGAGTCAGACTCCATATCAAAAAAAAAAAAAAAAAAAAAAAAAAGCCCAGGGGGCATCAGAAAGAAGGACAGATAAGAATTCCCTGTTCTCAGGGAGCTTATATTATGATGGGGAGAGACAGGAAGTTAATGCATTAATAACTAGTGATGATAAATATTCATTAAAATGAGTTTTGAGTGAAATTATGAGTTTATCAGCATGCTACTTTTTTTTCCTTTTCTTTTCTTTTTTTTTTTTTTGAGACAGAGTCTTGCTCTGTTGCCCAGGCTGGAGTGCAGTGGTGCAATGTCAGCTCACTTTAGCCTCTGCCTCTTGGGTTCAAGCGATTCTCCTGCCTCAGTCTCCTGAGTAGCTGGGATTACAGGCGCGCACCACCAGGCCGGTTTAATTTTTGTATTTTTAGTAGAGATGGGGTTTCGCTATGTTGGCCAGACTGTTCTCGAACTCCTGACCTCAGGTGATCTGCCTGCCTCGGCCTCCCAGGGTGCTGGGACTATAGGCATGAGCCACCGCGCCTGGCCAGCATGCTACTTTTTCTTTGAAAGAAAACTACATGAATCAGATGCTAAGTTGCTGAATTAAGTTTTCAGATCAAATTGGAATTAATCTACCCTCTATAAATTGTTATTTATTTATTTATTTATTTATTTATTTATTTATTTATTTTGAGACAGATTCTCACACTGTCGCCCAGGCTGGAGTGCAGTGGCGCAATCTCGGCTTATTGCAACTTCCGCCTCTCATTCCTCAGCCTCCTGAGTAGCTGGGATTATAGGCGCCTGCCGCCACGTGGGGCTAATTTTTGTATTTGTAGTAGAGGCGAGGTTTCATTGTGTTGGCCAGGATGGTCTGGAACTCCTGGCTTCAACCGATCTGCCTGCCTCACCTCCCAAAGTGCTGAGATTACAGGCGTGAGCCGCAGTACCTGGCCCTATTCTCTATAATTTAAATCCTGTGTTAAGGCTGGGCACGGTGGCTCACGCCTGTTATCACAGCATTTTGGGAGGCCAAGGAGGGTGGATAGCCTGAGGTCAGGAGCTTGAGTCTAGCCTGGCCAACATGGTGAAACCCCATCTCTACTAAAAATACAAAAATTAGCTGGGTGTGGTAGCAGGTACCTGTAATCCCAACTGCTCAGGAGACTGAGGCCAGAGAATCGCTTGAACCCAGGAGGCTGAAGTAGCAGTGAGCTGAGATTGCTCCATTGCACTCCAGCCTGGGTGACAGAGCAGCACTCTGTTTCAAAAATAACTGCATGCATGCATCCATCCATCCATCCATCCATACATCCTGGGTTGGGTTCTCAGACACAGAACAGAGACCTTAGGTCTGGCCGATCTTGTTTCTGTTAGGCTTTAGGTTTATCCCTCTGGTGGCTTTTATCCTAGATTTCTTCATTTGTTACATGAGGGAGTTGGACTGAATCTGTGGTTTCAAATTCTGCTCTTAGAAGCTCCAAGAAACACTTCAGAATCAAGATAGAAGAATTGGTGAGACCCTAAGACGCCCATTCAGCCTCAGCCAGGGCAGGTCTGCTGTTGTCTGCTGTTTGGGATTCCACTGCACTCCAGAAAGGATTCTACTGTTGACAATTTGGATGCCACTGTATTGTGTTTTTTGTTGTTGTTGTTGTTTTGAAGCGGAGTCTCGCTCTGTCCCCCAGGCTGGAGTGCAATGGTGCAATCTCGGCTCACTGCAACCTCCGCCTCCCAGGTTCAAGTGATTGTCCTGCCGCAGGCTCTCGAGTAGCTGGGACTACAAGTGCCCACCACCATTCCTGGCTAATTTTTGTGTTTTTAGTATAGATGGGGTTTTGCCATCCACCACCACTCCCGGCTAATTTTTTTATTTTTAGTAGAGATAGGGTTTTGCCGTGTTGAACAGGTTGGTCTCAAACTCTTGGCCTCAAATAATCCACCCGCCTCAGCCTCCCAAACTGCTGGGATTATAGGTGTGAGCCACTGTGCCTGGCTCACCACTATATGGTTAATAGGAAGCTACCATATTGTTTGTGGGACGATGCTGTAAGTAAAATTTTAAAAAACTGATAGAAACGTACAAAACAGAATAGCTGATGAAGTGAATACGTAAAAATGTGTAAATTAATGAGTAAAATACCCAGAAGAAAAATAGAGTGTATGAAATGGCAACTCCCAGAAGAAAAAGTGTAAATGGCAAAAAAAAAAAAAAAAGAAAGAAAGAAAAAAAAATGCTTGAGCTGTTAGGTAATCAGAGAAATGCCAATCAAAGCAGTGGGAATTTTTTTTTTTTTAAATCTTTACCATCCAGTTGAGACAATGTTAGGATTAAGGTTAGGCTTAGGTAAAAACTTAAGAATGATGGAATCAAGCAGGGTAGAGTTTAGGTCTTTGCATACTGTGAGAGTGAGACATGTCACAGGTGTTTTGTCATCTGTTAAAATTGTACATATTCTTTGTCTCAGAAATTGCACTTCTAGAATTGTGTTCTAAAGAAATACTTGCATCTGAACACATATTCACTCCAGAAGTGTTTGAAATGGGGACAAATGAAAACTAAACATTTATCAAAAGAATGAATGAATAAAATATGTAAGTCCACATTACAGAATACTATATGGCAATTTTGAAGAAGGAAGTGCATTTTTTTATATGGATGTAATGATCTCTAAAATATCTCTCCCTAATCAGCCACAAATGTAAAAAAAGAAAAGTAATAAAACATATCACTAAGGAAAGAGCAGCACAGTATAGCATAAGTACACTATGTGGCCATTAAGTCAAGTGATGATTTTTTTTCTATATGAATATAACAGTAGATAAATGCTGTGTCCAAAAGGTTGACATGAGAACTAGAAAACAGCAATTATCTTGGGAAAAGAGAGTAGAATTAGGGAGGAGATTAAGCATTATCTGTATAGTTTGTTTTTGTTTTGTTTTGTTTTTGTATGTTGTTTTTGAGGTTTTTTTTTTTTTTTTTTTTTTAATTTCTCTTTTTTCCTAGGCTGGAGTGCAGTGACTCACTACAGCCTCTGCCTCCTGGGTTCAGGTGATTCTCCTGCCTCAGCCTCCCAAGTAGCTGGGATTACAGGCACCCACCACCACACCCGGCTAATTTTGTAATTTTACTAGAGACAGGGTTTTACCATGTTGGCCAGGCTGGTCTGTAACTCCTCACCTCAGGTCATCCACCCATGTTGGCCTCCCAAAGTGCTGGGGTTACAGGCATGAGCCACCGTGTCTAGCCATTATCTATATAGTTTCATTAACACACTGAAAAAACAGATCGGTGCATATCTTCCGCAATTAACAATGCATTTGTTTAAAGCATGTTGCTGCATTGGGTGAACTCTCAGGCTGGTAGTGACTCCAAGCTTTGGTTGAGTTTTCTAGTGCCAAGTTGTGTATGTGCCTCCCCTGGACCCCTTCCTTCCCTGCCACTCCTCCTTCCTCCCAGCTTGCTGAGCTTGCTGCCCAGACTCCCTTTCTCTCTCCTCTCTGATGAGGTTCTGCCCACTGGAGAAATTCCTCTCTTTGCCCTTCCACCCTTCTGAGAACTGTGGGTTGGCAAAGGACCAGGAAACTCCCTGACAGAAACTGCTTTTGTGGAGGATGCTGAGATGCGTGGGCCCTCAGCCATGGCCCAGGGTGGAAATGAGGTCTTATGGGAGGACCCAATGACTATTACAGGTAGAGCGCAGAGGCACTTCTGCATCAGGTAGATTCTGCATTTGTCTCTCTGTCTCTTTTTTTTTTTTTTTCCCCGAGACTGAGTCTTACTCTTTCGCCCAGGGTGAAATGCAGTGGCATGATCTCGACTCACTGCAACCTCTGCCTCCCGAGTTCAAGCAATTCTTGTGCCTCAGCCTCCTGAGTAGCTGGGATTACAGGCACCCTCTACCACACCCAGCTAATTTTTTGTATTTTTAGTAGAGATGGGGTTTCACCACGCTGGCCAGGCTGGTCCTGACCTCAGGTGATTTGCCCACCTCAGCCTCCTGAAGTGCTGGAATTGCAGGCATGATCCATCATGCCTGGCCTCTGTACTTATCTCTTGAGTGCCGCCTGGGTGCAAGAACCAGTGCCAGGCTGTGCCATGTGCATACTTGGACTGGCCTATTCCTTCTGTGCTTGCTTCCTTGGTGTTTGCTGTGGGCTGGGCTCATTCTTACCATCGATTTCTGTGTATTGACCACTTCGATGAGTTCTGAAAATTCTACAATGTAGTGGATATTTTTAAGTACATGCTTGGTAGGCTCTAGGGGAAAAGCAGATTTTACACACACACAAAATCGATATGTAGTGTGAATGGAGAGGCAGTGACAGAGTGGGAATTTTGTTAGGAAAGTGACTCTTGCTTCAGAAATGCCTGGAGCACTTCGGCATCCTGGGACGCCCTCTCTGGAAGGACTTCGGGTGTCAGTGGAGAGACCACATTCGGAGCCTGAGAGCGGTGTGCACTTTCATCCACAGGCTTGATTTTGTTTCATTTTGCTTTTTGAGATGGAGAGAGCAGTATTGAGGATGGAGGAGGGCTAGGAGGGTGGCAGCTTTTCCAATAGGAACCATTTTTACAGCAGAGAAGTGCCATTCCTGAGATCTGCAGAGTCTGCTTCCCTCCTCGCACTGTCCTGATTATCAATTGTCCGTTGTTCTGTTGGAACAATGGGGGTGATTTTTCCACAGGAATCTGACAAAATTTTGCATAGCTGTACTGAGAACTGCCAGTTGGGGGGACAGTGTCAAGAATGACACATGCCCAGATGCTGAGGGTTGCCTGTGCATGCACTGTGTCTCCAAACTGTCCTACGCTTTGCTTTCAGTCATCAGTTTTATGTGAGGGGGAAAAAAACCACACTTTTTCTAAAGGGAAAATAAAATGGATTGGTTTATGGGAGGGGCAGTCACACATAGCTTTGAAAGGCTGCTTAGTTGAAGAGTGGCAAGAGTCAGGAAGGGAGTGGGAGTTGTTCAGCATTGTTAACTTCCAACACACAGTGGGCATTTGGGCGTTATCAAAGGGATACAACCCTATTTTTCGAGCCTGGGTTCCAAGGGTGCAGCTGTTTTGGGCCATTTACAGCAGTGGAATTTGAATGGCACAGATACTACCCATAGAAGCTTTGCCTGCCTGCCGTCTGCCCGCCCTTCCTTCCTTCCTTCCTTCCTTCCTTCCTTCCTTCCTTCCTTCCTTCCTTCCTTCCTTCCTTGTTTTCTTTTTCCTTTTCTCTTCTTTCACTATTCACTTCTCTCTCCTCCTTCCTTTCCTTCCTTTCTTTCCCTCCCTCTGTTGCCCAGGCCGGAGTGTAGTGCTATGATCTCAGCTACTGCAACTTCCGCCTACTGAGTTCAAGTGATTCTCCTGCCTCAGCCTCCTGAGTAGCTGGGATTACAGGCACGCCACCATGCTTGGCTTAATTTTTGTATTTGTAGTAGAGATGGGGGTTTCACCATATTGGCCAGGCTGGTCTCAAACCCTTGACCTCAGGTCATCTGCCTGCCTCGGCTTCCCAAAGTGCTGGGATTACAGGTGTGAGCCACTGCACCTGGCCCCATGGAAGCTTTTCTAAAAAGAAAAGGGGATTGGATTGGTCGGGGCTATATACTCGATTTGTGAGGCAGTGGTGTCTTTGTAGGCGTAGCTGTTAATTAGGTGGTTTATACTTTACAAGGCATGTGAAATTATTTGAGGGAGAGAGGAGAATGTGCTTTTCTAACCCTTACTATGTCCTAAACACAGAGGGTAATCAATAACCAACTATTGAGGATGTAGTTTTTCTTAACACTAAATCATTCCCTGAGAGAAGTTTGTAAGCTTGACTGATTTTAACTGCCTGTGAGTTGGAAATCTTCATGATAAATGCTGTGAGGGATAGGAAGTCAGTCTGGGATGATACAGGGCGTGGGATCTCACCATCGGGAGAATGGTCCCGTTCGATAATGGAAAAACGCATGTTGGATGGAATGGAAATGTTCCCAGTCAAGATACCCTCATGCCCAGAGCCAGGAAAAACTTCAGACCAACCTCTGTCAGCGTCAGTTTCTCCTTCCTCAGTTTCTCGACACTTGAGTCCCCTCCCTTATCACGTACATTTTTTGCGTTGTTCTATTGTTTGTCTTTGAAAATATTGATTTATACATTTGTACAGAAAATCCCAGAGCCTTTTCCTCTTAATGCTATAAAGTTGCCATTTAATGAGGCGTTTGGAAGGCCACCCAGCCACTTGAAATCTGAAGTGTCACGCTGAGGGATTGTTACCAAGAAGTATTTACATTGGAGCCGTGGTTTTAGCTCTCTGTTGGCAATTGATTAATTTAGTGCGAGAGCCAGTAAATCCTTGGACAGATGAGGAACAGATTGGAGGGGAGGAGCTTCTGTTTCGGCCTTTTCTTTTGGAATGCTTTTAACACTTGGCCGGGGGAGGACTGTGTCCTTTTGTTTTGTTAAATAGTTCAAGTTGGCCATTTTCTGGTGCTGTTCAGAAAGGCCTGTCAGGCCAACGGGGGGAAGTGATTGGTTGTCCTGGACCCTGGCTTTGCACAGACCCCACACTCCTGTTGAGAAAATGTTTGAAATGCATTCTCTTAAAAGTAGGACTGTGTAAATAATAGATTCGGTCTGAAAGGGCCATCTGAGTATAAAGGCAGTGGGAGCCATGGGGGAAAAGCCCTTTACTCGCCAACACTTGGTTTAAGTGTCGGGAAGAAAAATGGTGCCACTTTGCTTCTAGAATTTGGAAGAGGGCCTGGTGATGGCCTTACTGTGTCCGGGTAAGGGACTGCTCTTCTTGGAGGCATTAAGACGCACAGGGGCTGGGTGCAGTGGCTCATGCTTGTAATCCCAACACTTTGGGAGGCCGAGGTGGGCAGATCTTTTGAGGTCAGGAGTTTGAGACCAACTTGGCCAACATGGTGAAACCCCGTCTCTACTAAATATACAAAAATTAGCCGGGTGTGGTAGTGCACACCTTGTAATCTCAGCTACTCTGGAGATTGAGGCAGGAGAATCGCTTGGACCCGGGAGGCAGAAGTTGCAGTGAACCCAGATCATGTCACTGTAGTCCAGCCTGAGCGACTGAGTGAGACACTGTCCCCCTCCAAAAACAAAAGCAACCCCCTCCCAAACAAAAAACACATAAGAAGCATTGCCCTCCTGAGCATTGACAAGGCTGGGGTGGTTTTTTTGGTGATTTTTTTGTAGAGAGAAATCCAAGAGAAGCTATGGAGCAGCGCTGTCCAGTAGAACTTAGTAGGTGATGGCAGTGTTCTTTCTGTGAGGTGGCCAGTACGGCAGCCGCTAGCCACGTGCGAAATGTGACGCGCATGACCCAAGAATTGAATGTTTCATTTTAATTAGGTTTAAATAGCAGCATGTGGCGAGTGTGTAGGGTATGGGACAGCGCCGTTCTGTGGGGGCTTTTTAATACTTTTGCAAAATAACTCTGTTAACCCCCTTTGATTTTTACAGCTTGCTCACAAGGGACAGAGGTTTAGTAGAGGGTCAGTTCCCGGTAGGGAAAAATGAAAAAACCAAATGAATGGCTCAGATCGTGGACTAATAAAAACAGCCGAGCCGGGCCAAGAGCCAGGGCCCCTTCTTCCCCGATTCCCACCCCTTCCAGCCCCTCAGAACCCGGCTTTAGATGTTAATTACTAGTACTACTTAGCAGGGGACCCCAACCACAAAGGGAAGGCTGGCTTCACATCTGGAATCTTGGCTGTGGGCTGTGTATTTAATCTTATCCTTTTAAATCAAACGGGCTTAATGAGCGGCGAGAGTTGGGAAGTCCCCGTGGGCCCCTAAATCCAAGGAGGAGTTTCTCTGGAACCAGAGGAAACAGGCCAGACAGGTGGAGTTAACAGTCACTCCCCTTCCTCCTGGCCGCCTTTGCATGGCCCTGTCTGTGGCGATTAGAAGCAGAGAAGGACCTGTGGAGACTTGTGGTCCTAGTCTCCTATCCTTAATATGCTGTAAAACGGCCAGACCCCAGGACAAATGGCATCCACTTGGATAATTCCGATGCTGTCCGTGCATCTGGCAACTGTATTAACACGCCCCTTGCTGCACCATATCAACCAGAACCCTGAGCTGAGTGCCTTAATTGGCTCCGGCTCCATCCTCACCTTCTCTCATTCTTGCTGCTCCCTCTCATCCTGGAGGACTGTAAGCAAAGCTCAGGGGTTTTTCCAGTTATTTTTCCTTTGGAGACGGAGTCTCGCTCTGTGGCCCAGGCTGGAGTGCAGTGGTGCGATCTCGGCTCACTGCCATCTCAGCCTCCTGGATTCAAGTGATTCTCCTGCCTCAGCCTCCCTTATTGCTGGTATTACAGGCCTGCGCCAACATGCCCGGCTACTTTTGTATTTTTAATCGAGATGGGGTTTTTCCATGTTGGTCAAGCTGGTCTTGAACTCCTGATCTCAGGTGATCCGCCCACCTCTGCCTCCGAGAGTGCTGGGATTACAGGCGTGAGCCACCACGCCTGGCCAGTTTTTCCATTTCTAAGGGCACTGGAGAGGTGGTGGCATTGTGGGCAGAGTACTGAGCCACTGAGGCAGTGAGGTCCAGGTTGGAACGGTGAACACTCACCAACACTGTCAATCCCAGCAGAGCTTTCCCCACTGCTCCCAATACATTCTAGCCATTGCCAGCCTCTCCCTGTGCCCAGACCATGCCAGTGTACTCAGTGGAGCCACAGAGAGGCAAGACTGATACTGTTATCAAAGGGTTAATGAGATAATTAGGAGATCTGCAAATCTGTGACAAATCCAAGCTACCTACCTACTGGTCATGCCTCTTTTTTTTTCTTTTTTTTTTTTTTTTATATATTGACAAGGTCTCACTTTGTTGCCCAGACTGGACTGTAGTAGTACGATCACAGCTCACTGCAGCTTCAACCTCCCAGGCTCTGACAGTCCTTCTGCCTCAGCCGCCTGAGTAGCTGTGACCACAGGTGTGCACCACCATGCCTGGCTAATTTTTTTTTTATTTTTTGTAGAGATGTCTCGTTATGTTGCCCAGGCTGGCCTTGAACTCCTGGGGCTCAAGCATTTCTCCCACTCGGCCTCCCAGAGTGCTGGGATTACAGGCGTGAGACACTGTGCCTGGCCCCAAACTCTTAACAAAACGAATTTCTGGATTACCTTCTCCTCAGGGTCTATCTACCCATCTCCCTAATGTACCTATTGCTCTGCTGACCAGCAAATAACCACAGCAGGTCATGGGAGGGACGTGATCTTAAAAACAAGACTCATAAACCAAGAGCAAGATTTATTTACTGTTTACTGATAGGGTGATCATAAGATTTATTGTACACACAGGGCACTTCTGAGAGTGAAAGAGAGCACTGATAATTAGACTGGGATAACCAGTTTAAACCAGGATGATCCAAGAACAATAGGGCAGGTAGGGCATCTACTGTGTGCCAGGCTATGCCTGAGTTTGGGGTACATAGGTGTAGTGGACCTAGACCACAGCTCACTGCAGCCTCGACATCCTGGACTCAAGTGATCCTCCCACCTCATCCTCCCGAGTAGCTAGGTCCACAGGTGTGCACCACCACACCTGGCTAATTTTTTTGTAATTTTTCATAGAGAGAAGGGGGTCTCACTATGTTGCTAAGGCTAGTTTTGAACTTCTGGGCTCCAGCAGTCCTCCTGCCTCAGCCTCCCAGTGCTGGGATTACAGGTGTGTGCCATGGTGCCCAGCTGGACCTAGTATCTTAAGGAGCTCACAGCCTGACGGTGGAGACGGGTGCGTAGACCCAGGCAGTGCTACAGCGTGGGTACTGAAACTGGTGTGAACAAAGTGTGGTGTGGGAGAAGCAACGGAGAGGGCAAGGGAGGGTTTTTCTAGAGGGAAGCAGATAAAAACTAAGCTTTTCTTTTATTGGCTTATTTCTTATTTCTTATTTTCTTATTTTATTGGCTTATTTCTTATTTTCTTGGCTTATTTCTCCAAGAAATAATTTTTTTTAGATAGTCTTGAAACTGTTAAACTTGTATCCACTGACCAGGACCTTTCGCCTTTACCCTTGTGAGGGTTGTTTGTGTAGGCTTTGGCAGAGTCATGTCTTGGTCTTCGGTGAAGACCATAGATAGCGGCAATCCTTGAGACCATGCTGTCCCCATGTTACTGCTTAGCCCGCCATTGATCGTGGTTTGCATTAAAACACAAAAACCTGGCTGGGTGCAGTGGCTCATGCCTGTAATCTCAGCACTTTGGGAGGCCAAAGTGGGCGGATTGCTTGACCCCAGGAGTTCAAGACCAGCCTGGGCAACATGGTGAAACCCCGTCTCTACAAAAAAAAAACAAAAATTAGCCACACGTGGAGGTGCACACTTGTAGTCCCAGCTACTCAGGAGGGCTGAGGCACGAGAATCACATGAACCTGGGAGGCGGAGGTTACAGTGAGCGGAGATCACCATTGCACTCCAGCCTGGGTGACACAGCGAGACTTTGTCTCAAAACAGACAGAAAACTTAATAGGTGGCTAATAAATTTCCATGAGTATAACGAGATTTTTCCAGTGGAATAAATGTAGTGATCAGCTATGTCTAAGTCTGTCTTAAAGTATAAATCACCTTGTGTAGGCTCTTATTCTATTTTTCTTATACTGGGGACTGTTTAATTTCGCAGCAGGAGTTGTGTGTGTATGTGTCCGTGTGCTAGTTACTAAAAATTTCAGACTAGGTAGAAAAAAATTGGCTTAGGCATTTGTTAGCATGAAGTTGTATAGAAATGCCTGGGTTTAGTCTGATAATCAGCACTTAATTAATTAATTAATTTTGAGATGGAGTTTTGCTCTTGTCGCCAGGCTGGAGTGCAATGGTATAATCTTGGCTCACTGTAACCTCCGCCTCCCAGGTTCAAGCGATTCTCCTGCTTCACCCTCCCGAGTAGCTGGGATTATAGGCATGCGCCACCATGCCTGGCTTATTTATTTATTTATTTTTTGGTATTTTTAGCAGAGACAGGCTTTTGCCATGTTGGCCGGGCTAGTCTTGAACTCCTGACCACAGGTGATCCACTCACCTTAGCCTCCCAAAGCGGTGGGGTTACAGGCGTGAGCCACCACGCTGAGCCAGCATGTTGCATTTTAAGGGTGCTCTGTGTGAGTGGAGTTTGCACTGCAGTTTTGACTAAAATAAATTTAGTCTTCATTCAGCCTTTCATTCCCCTAAGCTCTGGCCACAGCTGCAGCTGCATCTGGCCTACTCTTGAATGGACTGGAAGCCTGGCACGGTGGGGTGTAGGATTTCAACAGTGGTCTCAGTCCAGATTTTCCTGCTGTGGGATGAGTGACATCAAGGAGATAGGGCTGTTCTTGATGTTTTTTCCCTTCCCAGCTTTTATGTATTGCACTAATAAGATCAGAATTATTCAAAAAAATGTTTAAAAGGAAAATTCTCCTCAGTCCCACCACTCAGTACATACCAAGTATATTTTGCTTTTCCAAGCTTCCAGACCCCTGTCTGCATGGACACTTATAATAACACGGTTATAATTATAATTAGGGTGTGTCCTGACTTCATTTTATTCTGGTTTTTCTATAGTCTAAAATTAAGTTTGGGGTGAGCTGGTGTGACCTGAAGGGTTGAAAGATAATGTCATAAGTGTGGCTGTACACTCAGCCCAATGCTGCATGAGGGAAATGCCCCAGAAGGGGAACCAAAGGGTTGCTCAAGTGCTAGACAGTTATTCTGGAGTTCATTACCTCATTTTCTCAATCTTGTCCCAGTCTTGCCCACCCGCCCTTCCTTCCTTCCTTCATTCCTTCCCTCCCTCCCTCCCTCCCTCTCTCTCTCTCTTTCTTTCTTTCCTTCCTTCTTTCGTTTTTTCTTTGATGGGGTCTCACCCTGTCGCCCAGGCTGGAGTGCAATAGCATGATTTCAGCTCACTGCAACCTCCGCCTCCTGGGTTCAACTGATTCTCCTGACTCAGTCTCCTGAGTAGCTGGGATTACAGGCACCTGCCACCATGCCTACCTAATTTTTGTATTTTTAGTAGAGATGGGATTTCGCCATGTTGGCCAGGCTGGTCTCAAACTCCTGACCTCGTAATCTGCCCTCCTCGGCCTCCCAAAGTGCTAGGATTACAGGTGTGCACCACTACGCCCAGCCGCCCTTTCTTTCTTTTGCCAAGTGCAATGGACTGAATGTTTCTGTCTCCCTAAAATCCATTTGTTGAAATCCTAACCCTGAAGGTTGAGAGGGTATCAGGAAGTGGGGCTTTTGGGAAGCACTTAGGTTGGAGGGTAGAGCTCTCATGAATGGGATGAGTGCCATTATGAACGAGGCCTGAATGAATGAATGAAAGACTCCTTATCCCCTCTGCCATGTGAGGACACAGCCGGAAGACCACCATCTATGAATGGCCTCTCACCAGGTACTGCCAGTACCTTGGTCTTGGCCTTCCTGGCCCCAGAACTGTGCGATATACGTTTCTACTGTTCATAAGCTACCCAGTCTATGATATTTTGTGATAGCAGCCCAGATGGAAGAAGATACCAAGATACTTTTAGCTCACTGACATGTCTTCTGTTGGGATTTGTCAGAAAGAGGATCTTCTCATTTGGCTGAGCTGAGAGAGTGACTTTAAATTCTGCCCAGAGCCTTACATGAACATATTGTAAATCCCCTTCCTCGTTTTTTCACTGAGCCACAAAATACACATACTTCCCTCACGAAGGCGCCTCTACCTTTTCCTTCCTCACTCTGTGTGCTCCCACCCCTTTCAAAAGACGGTGTTGTTATGTCGATCCCTGAACAGCGAAGCCTTTTCCCCACCCTGCCGCTGTCCTTTCTTCATGGCTGTGGGTAATAGGTGCCATGTTCCAGCCTCTGTCGGGTAACTGGCTTTAATAAGCTCCAGCGATGTGCCAGGGCTTTTTCATACATTCTCACCGTAACCCCCGCCCCGCGCAGCCACACTGCGATAGCGATTTGTTCCGCTTTGCTCATGTGGAGGCTGCAGGTTGGAATTTAAGAAATGTGCACAAGGACACAGACGGGCACAGCAGGATCCAGAGCTGGCAGACTTCAGATCCTGGTTCTCCATTGGACCAGGCTTACACGTGACCCCCTCTGACACCTCCCAGGTACTGTGACAGAAAGGTAAAAAATAAATACGCTACTCTAGGCATGTACCCATGAGGTGGGGTAGAGACTTCAGAGTCCACGTCAGCTGGTTTCTTGGAGGTAACTGCTGGCAGAGTTAGCTCATCTTAAGTGACTTTATTGTCTCATCAGATTCCTGTTTGAAACTCGTGTGTGTGTGTGAAATCTCCACCTACCTAGGGTCACAGTTTAATGCCTAGGTCTTGGGCCCACCCACCTCAGCAGTGTTTTAAACCTTGGACTTTACCCGGCTCCTTTCCCCAGATAGAATTCATCTGCTCAGAAAAAGTTTAGTGAAATGCTGCTACATGCCAAGCCCTGTGCCAAGGGCTGGATATTAAATCCAGAGGGACTGTTAAACAGGTTAAAGTTCTGTTTCTCAAACAAGGGTTTCTGAGTCTTTAGAGATGCATAAGATTTTTAAAATTGTGTTCGTTACAGTAATCTTACTTTACTGGCTGAGTGCAGTGGCTCATGGCTGTAATCACAGCACTTCCAGAGGCCAAGGTGGGCATATCGCTTGAGCTCAGGAGTTTGAGACCAGCTCTGGCAGCATAACGAGACCCGGTCTCTACAAAACATTTAAAAATTAGCCAGGCATGGTGGCATGCACCTATGGTTCCAGCTACTTGGGAGGCTGAGGTGGGAGGATTGCTTGAGCCTGGGAGGTGAAGGCTGCAGTGAGCCATGATTGTGCCATTGCACTCCAGCCTAGGTGACAGAGACCCTGTCTTAAAAACCAGTTACAAAGAAGACTTCTTTTATAGCAATACTTTGTAGCTGAAAGAACAATAAAATCATTTTATTTTCTTAAATGTTACTCAAATGAGATCTCTGGATGCAGGGTGGGGATCTGGTGAGTTTTTTCTTTTTGTTTTTTTCTTTAAAATGGGTCTATACATCACTTACGTGAAAAATACAAGGTTAAACTATTTTTTTTTCCTGCTGCAGAAACATATTTATATTTAAAAATACTTTTTGAATTAGCACCTAAATCAGTGAACTAACTCAAACCTTGAAATTTAGGGCACCAGGACTGTGTCAGGCTGATGCGGAAGAGATTCCTGGGAAAGTAAACCTCGAGTATCTCTTACCACAGTGTGAAAATTGTGTTCCTGCTCCTAGAGTCTGTGGACAGCCTGAACTGGTTTTCATCTTCTCTGTGGAACTTTCCTAGCCAGCCAGTATGATCCCTTTGTCCTCTCAGCCCTCAGAGTGTTGTACACACACCTCTGTTATTCCCTGTGTTGTCTGATGTTCAAATATAAGTCGCCAGTGATGTGTTCTGAAGAATCACTGGCTGGAGTTGCACTTGAGATCCCAATTGTCACTGGCGTTGAATCTCTGTGTTCCCCGGCATCACTGAGTGCCTCCTATTGATGTGAAAATGTTCTCTTTTTCTGGGGATGGGGCAGAAAAGGAAGCAGCATGCAGAAAGTTTCCAACAACCAACAAGTCGGTCTAGTTAAGTACAGAAGAGACGCATATGAAACATGAAACATGCAGATGATATAAGGTCTCATTTTGCTTGACTGTTGACTTTTTTTTTTTTTTTGAGGTGGAGTCTTGCTGTGTTGCCCAGCCTGGGGTGCAGTGACGAAATCTCAGCTCACTGCAACCTCTACCTCCAAGGTTCAAGTGATTCTCCTGCCTCAGGCTCCTGAGTAGCTGGGATTACAGGTGCCTGCCACCACATCTGGCTAATTTTTTTGTATTTTTATTTTTCGGCAGGGTTTCACCATGTTGGCCAGGCTGTTCTCAAAACTCCTGACTTCAGGTGATTTGCCCACCTCGGCCTCCCAAAGTGCTGGGGTTACAGGCCTGAGCCACTGCGCCGGACCAATTTTGTGTATCTTTTCTCTCCACCTCTAGAGGGTGGACACTCATCATCATTTTTATCCTCCCTGGAGCCAACTATATTACAGGCATTTTGTTTAGTGATGAACTCATATGAATTATACCAAAAGTACAGAGTATGGTAGGATCCAGAGCTGGCTGGCTTCAAATCCGTTAGACCATTCTTGCCTCTGTAGGATTATCTGCTTCTATCAGTTTATCAGGTAACTGCACATAATAAATGGCCAATGATAAAAGTGGATATACGGCTGTAAAGCTAGGCTTCAGGACAGTAGTAAGGAGCACTGGGAAATTAGGCTCCTCCAGCCAGTTGCCAGGGAGGGACAAAGGACAAGAGATGTCTTAAATAAAATGCTGACATGCCCAGGGCACTCCTGTTGAAGCTGTTGAGTGAAGGCGTGTGCTTCAGGGGTTTGGTGCAGACAGGTTTTCTGAGAGCTGCTCTACTGCCTTTTCCTTTGAAGGCAGCTTCCCAGCTTCCACCCTTGATTATCTGTAAGCTCCGAACTTGGCTGTCCTTAGAGGCGCAGTACCACTGGTGTGCATTATTTGGTGTGAACTGTGCTCCCCTGTCACATGGCAAAGTGATGTTTGCACACATAGTGTGTGGATGCTGAGAACTTCCGGAGCCAACCGTTTTCCAGCCAAACCTTTCCTAGCTCTGGGGGAACTTTCCTTCAAATGTGTGGGAACTCACTAAACAGGTCATCCAGGATGGCTTTGGGGGAATCCATCTTAAGGATAGATAGAGCCTCTCTTCTTTTTTTTTTTTTTTTTTTTTTTTTTTTTTGAGACAGAGTCTCTCTCTGTCGCCCAGGCTGGAGTGTAGTGGTGAGATCTCAGCTCGCTGCAAGCTCCGCCTGCGGGTTCACGCCATTCTCCTGCCTCAGGCTCCTGAGTAGCTGGACTACAGGCGCCTGCCATGACACTCGGCTAATTTTTTTGCGTTTTTCATAGAGATGGGGTTTCACTGTGTTAGCCAGGATGGTCTCCATCTCCTGACATTGTGATCCGCTCGCCTCAGCCTCCCGAAGTGCTGGGATTACAGGCATGAACCACTGCGCCTGGCCTCTTTGTTTTGAGATGGAGTTTTGCTCTGCCACCCAGGCTGCAGTGCAGTGGCACGATCCTGGCTCACGGCAACGTCCGCCTCCCAGGTTCAAGTGATTCTCCTGCCTCAGCCTCCCGAGTAGCTGGGATTACAGGCATGTGTTACCATGCCCAGCTAGTTTTTTTTGTATTTTTAGTAGAGACAGGGTTTCACCATGTTGACCAGGCTGGTCTCAAAACTCCTGACCTCAAGTGATCGGCCCACCTCGGCTTCCCAGAGTGCTGGGATTACAGGCATGAGCCACCACGCCCGGCTGGAGCCTCTCTTTTCACAAGGGAAAGCTCTGGATTTCTAGCATTGTCCTAGAAGGTGAGCTTCCTGCTGATGGTACAGTCTCAGGATTGGCACCTCCTGTCTTCTGTGATTTGGCTTCAAGGATGTGGTGTCCCATCATAGTTCTACCATGTGTGCTGGCTTTGTAGCCTTGGATGAGTTATTTATTTTCACTGAACGTGTTTACTATGGTCAAATGTTTATGTGCTCCCTAATTCATGTGTTGAAATCCTAACCCTCAAGGTGGTGGTATTGGGAAGTGGGGCCTTTTGGAGGCGATTAGGTCATCAAAGTAGAGCCCTCATGAATGGGATTAGTGCCCTCATAAGAGGCCCAAGAGAGCTCATTTGCCCCTTCTACTATGTAAGAACACAGTTAGAAGCCACCATCTGTCAACTGGAAAGTGACTGTCGACACTGAACCTGCCAGGGCCTTGATCTTGGACTTGCCAGCCTCCAGAACTGTGAGAGGTAAATTTCTGTTATTTATAAGCCACCAGATTATAGTGTTACGGCAGCTTGAACAGACTAAGGTGGTGGTTTTCTGTCGATTGAGAAGAGTAACACTCAGATTTGTTGCCAGACTAGAATGGAAGAATGCATATAGAGCCACTGACAAAATGCCTGCAGGTAGCACACAGCAAATGACGTAGTGAACAGTGTCACCAGGATTTTGAGAATGGCAGAGGGCAAGCACTGGGGTGGATGGGGGTGTATCCTCACATGTATCCCCTCTGGTTCCTTCTCTCAGTTGGAGATTCCAGGGAGGTGTAGATAGCCCTGAGCACCAGCTTTCCATAGTCCTGGGGTTGTGTCAGGCGGTCAGGAATTTGTACTTGTAATTTGCACTTGTAAATATATATGATCTTGGCTGAATCTGTTTACGGATTTGCTGACTTTTACCCTTAGTATATAGAAAGCCATTTACATGTAGACCAAATTGTAAAGAGCTCACTGTTGATGGCTGATGAAAGTCAGCCAGCCTTCCTACCTGAAGGGGATAGGTGAGGGACTTCGGGCCTGGAATGAGGACCAGCTCCAGGCTGCCGGAGGCTAGGTTTTCTTAAGGGGAAGGGGTTATCTCAAAGGCTTCCGCAGAATCTGGCCAGTCCTTCCCACACTCTACTTGGGTCCTCTTGTTGAGCATCTGTCTGAGGAAGGAAGGCCCTGCGAGAGGCAATGAGCCTGGAGACCATAATTAGGTGATTTATTGTAAAATGCTCTTCAGTTATTTCTTGGGAGGCTGACGATAAAAAAAAAATATGCGAGCCTCCAGAAGTCCTGAAGCCATCTCTCGATTATCACCCGGAGGAACAGCTAGTTTTCCTTCCTTGAATTTTTGTTTATCTGTGTAATAGGCTGGCTTGTTAGTTGTTGCCAGGCCCCAAGGTTTGTGTGGGCGTGTGTGATGAGGAGGAAAACCCCATCAACAATGCTTAAAGGATTTTGCTGATTAATTTTTTACTAAAAGTGAGTTTCCTGAATCTTCCCAGACAAATACTTACTACTCATTAAAAAATGACTTAATTTTTCTGGTTTTCCCTGAACACTAGTGTGTTGCCAGTTTAGAAAAGGGGAAGGGGAGTTGGAGGCAAGAGCTGACCTTTCGAAGAACTTTCTATTATACTTGTCAAGCATTTTAAATACGCATTTAGGCTAACGACTATAAAAACAGGTGACTTCGGCTGGGTGACGGTGACTCACGCCTGTAATCCCAGCACTTTGGGAGGCTGAGGAGGGCGGATCACATAAGGTCAGGAGTTTGAGACCAGCCTGACCAACATGGTGAAACCTCGTCTATACTAAAAATAAAAAAATTAGCCAGCCGTGGTGGCAAATGCCTATAATCCCACCTAACCAGGAGGCTGAGGCACAAGAATCACTTAAACCCAGGAGGTGGAGGTTGCAGTGAGCCGAGATCATGCCACTGCGCTCTATATAGAGTCT
Organism: Piliocolobus tephrosceles; assembly: GCF_002776525.5. Taxonomy (NCBI): domain Eukaryota; kingdom Metazoa; phylum Chordata; class Mammalia; order Primates; family Cercopithecidae; genus Piliocolobus; species Piliocolobus tephrosceles. The sequence continues at coordinate 31,267,629 of NC_045437.1, forward strand.
CGCTCTGTCCCAAAAAAAAAAGGTGACTTGAAGTTAGCTTTTGTGAATCTTAATTTTTGTCTGTTTCAAATTGGAGAGTGAATACTTCCCCTTATTGAGATTACATTATTACACATTTCATGCATTTAAAGTTTACAATAAGTGGTTTTTAAGTAAATTGAAGCAGATCTGCAGACGTCGCGCTATCTACTTTTAGAACATTTTAATCACCCCTAAAAGAAATCCTGAATCCATTAACAGTCACTCCCCACTTTTCCCCACAAACTCCCCAGCCCCTGGCAACCACTCATCGATTTGCTATCTCTATAAATTTCCTTTTCTGGACACTTCATGTAAATGAAATCTGTGTGGTCTTTTGTGACTGGCTTCTTTCACTTAGCATATTTTCAGTGTTCATACACCTGTGACATCTGTCACTGGAAATTCATTTCTTTTTATCACCAAATGGTAGTCCAGTGTTATATATTCACCAGGTGATCGATATTGGGGTTATTTCCACATTTTGGCTATTGTAAATAATGCTGCTACGAACATTCATGTATAAGATTTGTGTGGACATAATGTTTTCATTTCTTTTGGGTATATACCTAAGAGTGGAATTGCTGGGTCATATGGTAATTCCATGTTTAACATTTTGAAGAACTGCTAAACTTTTCCAACGTAACGGCACAATTTTACATTCCTGCCAACAATGCATGAAGGTTTCAGTTTCTGCACATCTTCACCAACACTTGTTATTATGTCCTTTAAAAAAATTATAGCCAATCTAGTGTATATGAAGTGGTATCTCACTGTGGTTTTGGTTTGCATTGCCCTGATGACTAATGCTGTTGCACATCTTTTCCTGGGTTTGTTGTCAATTTTTGTATATCTTCTTTGGAGAAACATCTATTCAGATCTTTAGCCTGTTACTCAGTTGGACTGTCTGCTTATTAATTGTTAAAGGGTTTGATTTGGATACTTTTTTTTTTTTCCCAGAGTCTCATTCTGTCACCCAGGCTGGAATGCAGGGGTGCCATTTCAGCTCACTGCAACCTCCTCCTCCTAGGTTCAAGCAATTCTCCAGCCTCAGCCTCCCAAGTAGGTGGGATTACAGGCATGCATCACCATGCCCGACTAATTCTATTTTTAAGAAATAGAAAAATTAGCCGGGAGCAGTGGCACGTGCCTGTAATCCCAGCTACTCGGGAGGCTGATACAGGAGAATCGCTTTAACCCAGGAGGCGGAGGTTGCAGCGAGCCAGATCATGCCACTGCACTCCAGCCTGGATGACACAGTGGGACTCTGTCTCAAAAAAAACAAAACAAAAACTTAAAATTTTATTAAGGGCTTTGTTTCTTTGCATGTCAATTTCTCATTATTCCAGCACCATTTATGAAAAAGATGGGAAGCAATTTTCTGCAAATAATATATATGGTAAGGGATTTGCATGCAGAAGGGAAAAAAGACAACTCTTACAACTTGAAAGTAAAAATTACACTTTGGGAGGCCGAGGCGGGTGGATCACCTGAGGTCAGGAGTTTGAGACCAGCCTGACCAACATGGTGAAACCCCGTCTCTACTAAAGACAAAAAATTAGCTGGGCGTGGTGGCGCATGCCTGTAATCCCGGCTACTCAGGAGGCTGAGGCGGGAAAATCGCTTGAACCTGGGAGGCGGAGGTTCCAGTGAGCCGAAATCGCACCACTGCACTCCAGCCTGGGCAACAAAGTGAGACTCCATCTCAAAAAAATAAATTAAAAAAAATTAAATATTATTATGTAATTTAGGGGTAGAAAGAATAGGAAAGACCGGGCATGGTGGCTGACGCCTATCATCCAAACACTTAGGGAGGCCAAGGTGGGAAGATTGCTTGAGCCCAGGAGTTTGAGATCAGCCTGGGAAGCATAGTGAGACCCTGTCTCTACTAAAAATACAAAAAATTAGCTGGGCAGGGTGGCACATGCCTGTAGCCCCAGCTACCCAGGAAGCTGAGATGGGACAATCACCTGAGCCTGAGAGATGATGCAGTGAGCCAAGATCACGCCACTGTACTCTAGCCTGGGCAACGAGAGTGAGACCCTGTTTCAAAAAAAAAAAAAGAAAGGAAAGGAAAAGTCATTATAAATTAGTGAAAAACATTTTTTTGTTGTTGTTTTTGTTTTTTTCTTTTTGAGACGGAGTTTTTTTGTTGCCCAGGCTGGAGTGTAATGGCCCGATCTCTGCTCACTGCAACCTCCGCCTCCTGGGTTCATGCAATTCTTCTGCCTCAGGCTCCTGAGTAGCTGGGATTACAGGTGCCTGTCACCATGCCCAGCACATTTTTGTATTTTTAGTAGAGACGGGGTTTCACCATGTTGGCCAAGCTGGTCTCTAACTCCTGACCTCAGGTGATCTGCCCATGTCAGCCTCCCAAAGTGCCAAAGTGCTGGGATTACACGCCATTGCACCCAGCCACTTTTTTTTTTTAGTATTTTAAAGCAGTGTATTTCTTTCAACTGTATGTGTTTCAATTAGCCAAAATACAAACAAAACCAAACCAGCAAATAATAACCAGTAAGTCTTTATCATAAGATTTATTCAATATTAAGTTATGCCACTTCTTATAAGCTCAATTATTAATAAGAACTTACTACATCTACAACTTACAAGTTGCTGAAGGTTAACATAGTGAAATCAGCCACAAATGTTAAAAATCAAGGAAAAGTTTATTTAGTCAACAGTCATTCAATAAACAAACATTTAATGAGCACTTGTTGTGGGCAAGGCTGGTCATGGTTGAAGCCAAGAAAATATATCTCTTATCTTCCCAGGGCCTTTTAAATGAACCAGTATTTATAAATGTTCCAATACATTGCCCGAGAAAACAATTAACATTGCTATCATCATAACTTAGAGGTTGAAATGTGAAAACCCGAGTCACTGGAAACCAACACTTGTTAATATGTCTTATTTCTTTATTTTTTTGAGACGGAGTCTTGCTCTGTCGCCCAGGTTGGAGTGCGGTGGGGCGATCTCGGCTCACTGCACTGCAAGCTCCACCCCACTGGTTCACGCCGTTCTCTTGCCTCAGCCTCCCAAGTAGCTGGGACTACAGGCGCCTGCTACCACGCCTGGCTAATTTTTTTTTTTTTGTATTTTTCGCAGAAACGGGGTTTCACCGTGTTAGCCAGTATGGTCTCTATCTCCTGACCTCGTGATCCGCCTGCGTTGGCCTCCCAAAGTGTGGGGATTACAGGTGTGAGCCACTGCTCCTGGCCAATATGCCTTTTAAAAATTAGTAGTAGATGGTGAATATTACTGGAAAGGTACAGATACAGAATTCCAGGCACAATTACATCGAATAAGGCTGAGGTTATAATTAAGCATGAGTAAAGAAGCAGGACATCTAAATGTTGCTGCTTGTATTTCAAATTTGCCTATTAAATTATGAAAGTGAGTCTGCTTTTATCCAAGGGAGTGAATTTGTGTGTGGGGGGGGGGGGGGGGGTGGGTTGTTTTGTTGTTTGTTTGTTTATTTCTTTCGAGACAGAGTTTTGATCTGTCGCCCAGGCTGGAGTGCAGTGACCCAGTCTCAGCCCACTGCAACCTCTGTCTCCCGGGTTCAAGCAATTCTCCTACCTCAGCCTCTGGAGTAGCTGGGATTACAGGCACCCACCACCAGGCCCAGCTAATTTTTTTTTTTCCTTTCTTAGTAGAGACGGGGTTTTGCTGTGTTGGGCAGGCTGGTCTCAAACTCCTGGCCTCAGGTGATGCACCCACCCTCCTCAGCCTCCCAAAGTGCTGGGATTACAGGCATGAGCCACTGCACCTGGCCAAATTTGATCGGTGTCCCTTTCTTCTTTTTTAGTGGTTGAAGCAATGCATAGCAAACCTTTCTACGACCTTGCAAGGTGTTCTAGTTTAAGCTGAAGTGGTTTGATAGTCTCTTTTTCCCCTTCTCTACCTGCAACCTGAGGATGCTGGGGTTGCTTTTCTTCCTCTTCTAAGCCAGTTAGTGGAATTTTCCTCCACGTTCTTGGCCTGTGTTTTTCCCCTCCGGGGTAGAGGTCAGTCTACCACTGGAAGATGTTTGCATTTTCCCACCTAGCAGACCTCTGGTCAAACATTAAATACAGCTTCATGCTAGCTCTGTGTATCTTCTTGGTCAGGAAACTATGTTCTCACTACAGAGTTAACCTTCCTGCTGAGAACTTCCCAGAGTAAGATTGGATTTATTCAGGTATTGGGTACCTTCTGAGGATGTGGATTTCTGGCAGCACTGATTTATAACTTTTCATTTTGAAAGGCTTGAAACAACCCATTGGGAGCCTGGAGGCCATGGCTCTGTGCTAGAAGCTGATAACTTTTGTTACTGGACTTTGGGCGGGTAGGGAGTTTGCTTATTGTTACCGTCTTTCCTTGGTAGAGCGCACTTAAACATCCCTGTTTTATATCAGCTCCCCTCCCCCATTCTTGCCTAACTTCAATCGTGGTTCTTGGTTTTTAAGTGTGTGTATGTGTTGCTAAGAGTGAAACTGAGGTTATTTTATTTATTTTTATTTTTTTGAGACAGAGTCTCGCTCTGTCACCCAGACTGGAGTGCAGTGGCACAGTCTTGGCTCACTGCAAGCTCCGCCTCCTGGGTTCATGCCATTCTCCTGCCTCAGCCTCCCGAGTAGCTGGGACTACAGGTGCCTGCCACCATGCCCGGCTAACTTTTTTTGTATTCTTAGTAGAGACGGGGTTTCATCGTGTTTGCCAGGATGGTCTCAATCTCCTGACCTTGTGATCCGCCCGCCTCAGCCTCCCAAAGTGCTAGGATTACAGGCATGAGCCCACTGCGCCCGGCCTTATTTTATTTTTTTGAGATGGAGTCTCTCTCTGTCACCCAGGCTGGAGTGGAGTGGCATGTTCTTGGCTCACTGCAACTTCTGCCTCCCAGGTTCAAGTGATTCTCCAGCCTCAGCCTCCCGAGTAGCTGGGATTACAGGTGCATGCCACCACGTCCAGCTAATTTTTGTATTTTTAGTGGAGAACGGGGTTTTACTATGTTGGCCAGGCTGGTCTCAAACTCCTGAACTCAAGTGACCGCCCGCCTTGGCCTCCCAAAGTGCTGGGATTACAGGCATGAGCCACTGCACCTGGCCTGAAATTGAAGTAATTTTAACTGAGATACCACACAAGTAAAATATACTTCATGTTACTGATGTCCAAATGGTTGTTGGTTTTTTTTGTTGTTGTTATTGTTTTTTGTTTTGCAATGGGGTCTCACCCTGTTGCAGAGGCTGGCGTGCAGTGGTAACCTTGACCTCCCCAGGCTCAGGTGCTCCTCCCACCTCAGTTTTTGTATTTTTGGTAGAGATGGGTTTTTGCCATGTTACCCAGGCTAGTCTTGAACTCCTGGGCTCAAGCAGTCAGCCCATCTCAGTCTCCCAAAGTGCTAGGATTACAGGTGTGTGCCACCACTCGTGGCCTTAGTTTGGTTTTTATCAATGATTTAGGAAATCCATTAAGAGACTATTTACAGCTGAGTGTAGTGACTCACGCCTGTAATCCTTGCACTTTGGGAAGCTGAGGCAGGTGGATCACCTGAGGTCAGGAGTTAGAGACCAGGCTGGCCAACATGGTGAAACCCCGTCTCTACTAAAAAGACAAAAATTAGCTGGGCATGGTGGCACGTGCCTGTAGTCCCAGCTGGTTGGGAGGCTGAGGCAGGAGAATCTCTGGAACCCAGCAGGCAGAAGTTGCAGTGGGCCGAAATTGTGCCACTGCATTGCAGCCTGGGCAACACAGCAAGACTCTGTCTAAAAAAAAAAACAAAAAAAAAACACACACACAAAACAAAAACAAATACAATATCTAGAATAGAATATTTGAATATATTTTCCACCTTTGGATGTGCTCATATCCGGTAAGAATTAGATTAAATGTTATGTCTAAACATTGAAAGTTGTACTATCCATCTAATTCTGGGTGGAATGCTCGCTTAGCCCAAGTTTATATTAAGAACTGAGAAAAAGATCAACACAAAGAGATTTGTCTTGTTACAGTGGATGATTGTTTTGTTGACAGTTTGGTTATGATGACTTCTTAATGTTTTAAGTGGCCATGTTCCTTAGCTGTCTTTGCACAGGATGCCATAACAAAATACTGCATGGCTGAAATGATAAACATTTATTTTCTCGCAGTTCTGGAGGTTGGAAAGTCTAAGACGAAAGTACCAGCATGGTTGGCTTCTGGTGAGGGCTCTCTTCTGGGTTGTAGATGGCTGCCTTCTCACTGTGTCTTCACATGACAGGGAAAGCAAGCAAGCAGAGGTTGTCTGGCATCTCTTCTTATAAGGGTATTAATTCCTTCATGGGGTCCCTTCCCTGACCTCACCAAAACCTAATTACCTCCTAAAGATCTTATCTCCAAATACTATCACAAGGGGGATTAGGGCTCTAACCTGTGAATTTTGAGAGGGAACACAGTTCATAGTATTAGTTGTAAGTGACATAAAGGCTCTGGTTAATACACCCATCTGGGTTATTGTGCCTTTCCTTCAAGAAACCCACTAATAGCTACATGTAGTGGATTATCAGCCCAAATTCATCTGTCCATTTCCCGAATTCATCTGTCCATTTCCCATCTGTCCACTTCCCATTAAAAAAGGCTCTCCCAATTAAAGGAAGGCATAAGAAAAGGATCAGGTGGCCGGGCACGGTGGCTCATGCCTGTAATCCCAGCACTTTGGGAGGCCGAGGGAGGCAGATCACGAGGTCAGGAGTTCGAGACCAGCCTGGCCAATATGGCGAAACCCCGTCTCTACTAAAAATACAAAAATTAGACAGGCGTGGTGGTGGACGCCTGTAATCCCAGGCACTCAGGAGGCTCAGGCAGGAGAATTGCTTGAACCCAGGAGGCCGAGGCTTCAGTGAGCCGAGATCGTGCCACTGCACTCTAGCCTGGGTGACAGAGCCAGACTCCGTCTCAAAAAAAAAAAAAAAGTAAAAGGATCAGGTAAGTAGAATTGAATAACATCTTTTTTTTTTACGCCATTCTCCTGCCTCAGCCTCCCAAGTAGCTGGGACTACAGGCGCCCGGCTAATTTTTTGTATTTTTAGTAGAGACGGAGTTATCCTGTGTTAGCCAGGATGGTCTCCATCTCCTGACCTCATGATCCACCCGCCTCCGCCTCCCAAAGTGCTGGAATTACAGGCGTGAGCCACCGCGCCCAGCCCCTTCTATTTTATTTTGGTTTGATGCTTCCTTTGTTTGAAATCTAAGCAAGGTTTCCCCGCCCCGGCTCCCCACGAGCGCAACTGCGAGCTCTGGGCTCCTCTAGGCAGCGCCGCTGGTCGTCTCCCTTTAGCCGCTGTCAGCAGCCATCATGATTATCTACGGGGACCTCCTCAGCCATCATGAAGTGTGTTCACGAGGTCCGGGAAATCCCAGACTGGCTGTGCCTGGAAGTGGAGGGAGAATATGGTCAGTAGGAGAGAGGGTAACACCGATGACTCGCTCATTGGTGGAAATGCCTCTGTTGATGGCCCCGAGGGCGAGGGTGTGGAAAGCACAGTAATGGCTCGTGTTGATACTGTCAGGAACCATCACTTGCAGGAAAAGACTGTAAGAAATACATCAAAGGTTAAGTAAAATCAATCAAAGGCAAACTTGAAGAACAGAGACCAGAAAGAGTAAAACTTTTTATGACAGGGGCTGCAGAACAAATCAAGCACATCCTTAGTAATTTCAAAAATGACTAGTTCTGGCCGGGCATGGTGGCTCGTGCTTACAATCCCAGCACTTTGGGAGGCCGAGGCGGGAGGATCACTTGAGCTCAGGAGTTTGAGACCAGCCTTGGCAACCTAGTGAGACCCTGCCCCTACCAAAAATGCAGAAAATTAGCTGGCGGTGGTTGGTGCACACCTGTAATTCCAGCTACTCGGGAGGCTGAGGTGGGAGAACTGCTGAACCCGGGAGGCAAAGGCTGCAGTGAGCCTGGATCACCGCACTCCAGCCTGGGTAACAGAGCAAGACTCCATCTCAAAACAAGCAAACAAAAAGCTACTAGTTCTGTACTGGGGAAAGCATGAATCCAGGTGGTGCTCAACTGGACTACTGTGAGGATGGCGTGACTCCATATGTGATTTTCTTTAAGAATGGTTTAGAAATCGGAAAATGTTAACAAATTTGGCAATTACTTTGGATGTATCACCTGTCATCGTAACTGACTGCAGCTTGTCATCCACACAACAGGACTTAAGAAAATGGGACTGATGTCATCTTGAGCTCTTCATTTATTTTGACCATGCTTTGGAATGGAGGCATTGTTTTAAGAAAAACATGTCATGTAGCTTGTCTAAAAATAAAATGCATTTAAACTCAAAAAATCTAAGCAAAAGAGATCATAAGGGCATCAATTTGGGGAGCAGGGACATGTGGCTAAGATGCTTTTTGATAACAGTTTGAATTTTCTACGCTGATTAAAAAAAGGGAACATTTTCTTTTACCCTGTATAGTAGAATATAAGTTCCATACATAATAAGCAAGAGCTACAAAAAGGTTTTTGGCCAACATAAATATACATGAAATACTATAGTATACTAATAGGATACAATTCAGTTTACTACTAATAATACAGTGATATACATGAGAAAGTCATGTATAGCTCTAATATTCACATATATAATTAAAATCACATTTAAAATTTACATGACATTAATTTTGAATATTCCTTTTCCCACTTATATAGTTTATGAAGCAAATTTATTGAAATAATCAGAGCCACATTTTGAGTCAGCTGAGTCAGTTTTCAGGATGTATTGCTTTTCGTCTTTATTATTTGAAAGACTGTAATATTCATGTATGGTGCTGTCCCTGGTCATTTTATCCCAGGCCACAAGTATTCGTATAACCCTGCCACAGTTTCCCCATCCCTTCATCCTATAATTGAAAATAACTTATGTTTATGGATGCGTTTACTACGGGCCAAATACTGTCACAGGTGTCTTACATGTATTAACTCATTTATGCAGAGAAATCTGAGAGATTGATAACATTATTTCACTTTATTCAGGGAACTAAGATTCAGAAAGGTCAAATAACTTGCTCAAAGTTACGTAACTCATGAAAGGCAGAGCCAAGATTCAGACCCAGCTGTGGTGCTCCAGAGTTCCTGCCTTTTTTTTTTTTTCTTTTTTTTTTCTGGAGACTTACTCTCGCTCTGTCACCCAGGCTGGAGTACAGTGGTGCGACCTCACCTTACTGCAACCTCTGCCCCCTAGGTTCAAGTGGTTCTCATGACTCAGCCTCCCAAGCAGCTGGGATTACAGGTGCCCCACCACTATGCCTGGCTAATTTTTTTTTTTTGAGACAGAGTCTCACTCTGTCACCCAGGCTGGAGTGCAGGTTGCACGATCTCCGTTCACTTGTACGTCTGCGTCCTGGGTTCAAGCGATTCTCTTGCCTCAGCCTCCTGAGTAGCTGGGATTACAGGTGTCCGCCCCTACGCCGAGCTAATTTTTTTGTATTTTTAGTAGATGTGGGGTTTCACCATGTTTGCCAACCTGGTCTCGAACTCCTGACCTCGTGATTCACCTGCCTCGGCCTCCGCAAGTGCTGGGATTACAGGCATAAGCTACCACACCTGGCCAATTTTTTTTTTTTTTTTTTGTATTTTTAGTAGAGACAGGGTTTTACCGTGTTAGCCAGGCTGGTCTGGATCTCCTGACCTCAAGCTATCCACCCGCCTCAGGCTCCCAAAGTGCTGGGATTACAGGCATGAGCCACTGCATCCAGCCAGTTCCTGCTTTTAACCACTGTACTACTCAGCTATGAGAAAATGCAGCACTTAAGATGGTGAGATTATTTCCCCTAGGAATAATTGTTAAATTTAACATTAAGTTGATTTCCCCCCTTTATTTTAAACCAGTTCTGTTTAAGCATCTAAAATTCCCATTGATTAAGTGTGAGGTAATTGTGTCTTCTCCAAATAGTAATTTGTCATCCAAATTAACATAATTGAAAGAGGTTCATAATATAATTTGTACAGACTCATATATAACTGCCTCTTTTATAAGAATGTTAGAGAAAATATGGCCGGGTGCGGTAGCTCACGCCTGTAATCCCAGTACTTTGGGAGGCGGAGGCGGGCGGATCACGAGGTCAGAAGATCGAGACCATCCTGGCTAACACAGTGAAACCCCGTCTCTACTAAAAATACAAAAATAAAAATAAAAAAAAAAGCCAGGCGCGGTGGCGGGCGCCTGTAGTCCCTGCTACTCGGGAGGCAGAGGCAGGAGAATGGCGTGAACCCAGGAAGCGGAGCTTGCAGTGAGCCGAGATCGCGCCACTGCACTCCAGCCTGGACGACAAAGCGAGACTCTTGTCAAAAAAAAAAAACAAAAGAAAACAAAAGAATGTTAGAGAAAATATAACCTTACATTTTGACATATATGGTATATAAGCCAAATCAATTCGTGCCGATTTGATGGGATAGTTGCGCTATTTCTGAAACAACTGCTGGTCACTAGGCACTGTACTGGGCTGTTGACATATTACCTAGTTTTGTTTTCTCTGAAACTCTGTAAGGAAAGTAGCATTGTTCTAGTTTTGTAGATGAATCAATTCAGGCTCAGAGAGTGTGAGAAACTTGTCTAGCACAATATAGAGCCTGGGGCAGTGGAGTTGAGATTGAACCTTTGTGTAGCCATCGCTAAAGCTTCTGCTCTGTGGATGCCACCACATGGCCTCACTGGGCATACAGAACTGGGTTCAGAAGCCCCTGACTTGGAGCACGTGGCCACTGGATAGCCCCTGTCCGCTGGCTCCTGCAGTCCTTCCCGCTTCCTTTCATTTCTCTGCTTTCTTGCCGAGTCTGGCAGGACTTTTGGCTGCAAACAACAGAAATTCCTGTAGCCAGTTTAAGCAGAAAGGGATGTATTAAAGGCTCTTGGTTAGGTGGTTCACAGACGTTCTGGGAAGAACCAAGAGTCAGTCTTGGATGTGATGGAGCCAGGAAAAGAGCCAAACCACACCATGGGTCTGTTCTAGCAGAAAAATCATACTGTCTCTGCTGGCTGCTGAGTCCCCAGGAGCTGAGGGAATGCACGTCAGGACTGCGCTTCTCTTCTGCTGTGCTCCTCAGAAGGCCTGGATCGCAACAGGTGACCTTACTGCCTCTGTCACTCATGCTACATCCAGGTTATACTGGGATGCTTCTGATTGGTGGAAATAAGCTCACATGCCTGTGCTCTGGCTGCAATGGAATATGGTGGTTTCACATTTTCTGCTAAATGGAGATTGAGTGACTCAGTCTACAGCATCTGCTATACTTAATCCACCCTGGTCCCGGCCCCAGCCCCAGCCTCGGCTCTACTACACAATGACCAGACAGTGTCTTAGTCCATTTGTGCTACTATAACAAATACCATAAATGAGATGGCTTATAAGTAACAGAAATTTATTTCCCATAGTCTAGAGGCTGGGAAGTCCAAGATCCAGGCATTAGCTGATTCAGTGTCTGGTGAAGGTCTGCTTTCTGGTTTGTAGATGGTGCCTTCTTGCTGGGTCTTCATATGGTGGAAGAGGCCAGGCAGTTCTCTAGGGTCTCTTTCATAAGGAGACGAATCCCACTCAGGAGCGCTCCTCCTTCATGACCTTATCGCTTCCCAAGGGCCCCACCTCCTAATATCGTACTTTGGAGGCCAGGGTGGGCCTCCCAAAATTTGTATGCTAAAATCCTAACCCTCAAGGGGTTTCCTCCAATTTTGGAGGAACACAAGGATTCAGACCATAACAGATGGGTATCCCATTTGTGCCTCATTCTCTAGTGCTTTGGTGGATACAAACTGAATTGATTGATTGACATTTCTGTGCTTGTCTAAGTGTAACCAAACCCCCCAATTCACACGCTAGAGAAGGCTCGCCTTGTTCTATTTCTTCTCCTGTAGCTGACACGGCTAACAGTGGGACTAACATGAGGGTCCAAAGTGAAAAAACTGCTCAGCCACTCAAAGGAAACCCACTCCATGGAAGTCTTTCTCTAGCATGATGGTACTTTCTGAAATTACGTTTTGTTTTTGGTGGAGGAAGGCTTTATTCTGAAGTCTGGTATACTATTTGGAGTTCATAGGGTGAGGAACATAACCTTCCATTCCCACGTTTCTCTCTGAAGTTCAGGCTTTCATCTGCTGGATCCCACATGCTGAGTGCAAGGATAACAAATGTACCCAGTGAACAAAAGTTTAGCATCTTTTTTTAATATGAAAAACATTGCATCCTTCTTTTAGGGTACAGGTTTTCGGTTGCTTTTGAGAAAAGCATCACATGTAGGTCCAAGATCTGAAAATAAAGGAGACTTGAAGAAAATATGTTGATTAGAAGAATAGTATCAGGCCAGATGTGGTGGCTCATGCTTATAATCCCAGCACTTTGGAAGGCTGAGGCGGGTGGATTGCTTGAGGTCAGGAGTTCAAGACCAGCCTGGCCAATATGGCAAAACCTTGAGCATGGTGGCACATGCCTGTAGTCCCAGCCACTCAGGAGGCTGAGGCACAACAATTGCTTGAACCCGGGAGATAGAGGTTGTAGTGAGCTGAGATCACACCACTGCGCTCCAGCCTGGACAACAGAGTGAAATCTTCGAAGAAAAAAAAAATAGTATCAAAGGGAAAGAAACACGAAACTAAGATTTAGCCCCCACGGTCTCTATTACTGACTGAGGACTTAAGGCAAATTGAATCCATATCTCTGATTAGTTATCTAGTTCGTACAACTGAAAAATACAAAGGTTAAGACCCTAAGAGTTACTATAAGAACCGTACAGACTCTGGATGCAGTGTCTGATTCATACTATTATAATGTTAACCTCTGAGCATTTCTGGAAACCATGATCCTACTGGGTGGGGCCATTCCCCGTGGCTCTTGCTGCCAGCGTGGGTTTCTGTCTTTCTTACTTTGGTAATCACATGGGTAGTTTACGTCATCAGGTGGATAAGCAGGTCAAAGTTGAAGGGGGAAAAACCAAATCTGTTTCTTTAACACCATTGTTCACTATGGCTAGGGTTTAGAGCTTACACAATATTAGAAATAGAGTCATGAAAGATTTTAGTTTGCATTTTTCTGGTAATCTTGAAGTCTTGATTTTGCCAGAGGCTTGCAATTTATGTATTAATTTTCCTTCAAGGTTCATTTAGCAGCCAGCGGAGGAACATTTGCATTTTAATTGGGTCATTCTCCAACCTCTCCCCTACCCCCAGCATACTCTCTCTACTGCTAAAAGCTAGAGCCAGATGTCACTCCCTGCCTCTGGGTGACAGGAATGTCAGTGTCTGTAACTCTTCAGTGGCTACCAACCCAACCTCAGTGTGCCCCAATGAACTTCTCCAGTGCCACGTGATCCCAGAATTAAAGAGCTCATGAAATTCTCCGCTCAAGTGGCACATGCCTACATGACTCCAAAACATTAAAACTTGGAGGTTTTTCCAAAATTAAAATGACTAAGTAAAATAAAGTTTATTGCATTGTCATTCCAGTAAGTCATACGCAAGGTTCTGATCCTGGCTGGGCGTGGTGGCTCACGCCCATAATCCCAGTACTTTGGGGGGCTTAGGCGGGTAGATCACAATGTCAGGAGTTCAAGACCAGCCTGGCCAAGACGGTGAAACCCTGTCTCTACTAAAAAGGCAAAAATTAGCCAGGCATGGTGGTGGACACCTTAATATCAGCTACTCGGGAGGCTGAGGCAGAGAATTGTTTGAACCCGAGAGGCAGAGGTTTGTAGTGAGCCAAGATTGCCGAGATTGCGCTGCTGCACTCTAGCCTGGGTGACAGAGTGAGACTCCATCTCACAAAGAAAAAAAAAAAAAAAGATTCTGATCCTAACACAGGGATCTCATTTTGAAAAGGAGAAGTTTAGGAGTAGATGGAACATGTCTCAGAGGACAACTTTGAAACTTTTCGGAGGACAAATGTCAATGTGGGAAAGGGTACCCCAGTGATATCTGGTGCCAGTGCTAATGCCATTTTCTTAGATGATGAAATGGAGACAAGAATTCAATGACGCCGGGCGCGATGGCTCACACCTGTAATCCCAGCACTTTGGGAGGCCGAGGCGGGCGGATCACAAGGTCAGGAGATCGAGACCACGGTGAAACCCCGTCTCTACTAAAAATACAAAAAATTAGCCGGGCGCAGTGGCGGGCGCCTGTAGTCCCAGTTACTAGGGAGGCTGAGGCAGGAGAATGGTGTGAACCCAGGAGGCGGAGCTTGCAGTGAGCCGAGATCGCGCCACCGTACTCCAGCCTGGTGGACAGAGTGAGACTCCGTCTCAAAAAAAAAAAAGAATTCAATGACAAAGGTTGTTTTTGTTCCAGGTGGTGGTCTATTGAAATTGAGGCTATGCCGTGTACAGGACTGCTCCTTAACACAGAATTGACATAGAAAGCTGGTGAAGCAAACCTAAATTCAGGCTTAGCAACCTCAGTAATTCTGACATGTGCTCGTACAGGAGTGGAGGTAGCATGAAATATTTACAGTGAGTCTGGCAGGGATTAGTGTGTACAGAGGTTAAGTTCAGCAAAATGTAGGGGGTAGGGAAAGCCTGAAGTAGTGAAAATGTACCTAGTTGTCCCTGTGAGAGAGGCAAAGTTTTAGAGTTGAATTCCTATTTTTAGAAGCTGTGAGGGGTCTTCATTGGATACCGTTACTTTCTAAACAACAGGGTATGTTGGGTGTTGCCAGAACTCTGCAGTGCTGCAAAGGTAGTGCTCTGGGATCAGAGAGCACTACCCTCCCGATGCCTGCGTTCCAATTGGAGAAGCATCCCTCACTTGAAATCCCCACATGTTATTAGATTGCCACGGTGACATCCAGGCAAAAAAATGATGAACCTGTGGCATCTACACTTGGCCCTTCCTATCAGATTCAGCCTCGTGGCCCCTAGATTCTGTTGATTCCCCAGTTAACCAGTTACGGACCTTCTGTGCTAGGGGGTGTTCTCCAGAGACGGCAAACCCTGAGGCCAGGAGTCTCCTCTATTCCTTGCTACTTGTGCTCTGGGCTCTTGACCAAAAGAACCATCTTTGTCCAGAAGCAGGTAAACTCTCCAGGAAAGCCCTGCTGTGTCCCCAGGAGAAGGGCATTTCTGGGTTTGGCAGAAAACACCCTAAAGGCTGGCAAGCTTACCATTTGCTCTAGATACAGGCCAGAGAGTTTCAAAGACCCAGGGCCCAGAATGTGAGAGAAGGGAATTCTGATTTGTGTGTGTTAATTTTTTTTCACTCACTCACTCTTCGTAGAGACAAATACTTCTCTTTTCAGGTCTGTTTTTGTAAAACAGATGAAAGGACCAGTAGTATGCAAATAGGTTAATATCCACTTGGCCTTTCTATCTGAGCCCAGTCCTGATTTCATTCTGTCCATGGGGAAAACTTCCTTTTTACAGTGCACCTTCAGAGCAGAGCTTTGTTTTGAAATCCTTTATTCGGAGCCTTTTGTTTTTAAGAATTTATTGGAGATTGGCTTGGCAGGGACTCCAAGTGTCAGCTTGTATGTGTGTTGGGGGAACAGCGGGATAGAGAATGTTGGGTAGGGGCCCCATATGCGTTCCTGATGATTGTAGGTGCTCATGAGGTCTAAAGACTGAATCTGTGGGAGGTAAACAACTGTTTTTTGTTTTGTTTTGTTTTTAATGCTGGAATTTATTTTTCCATCTTGTTTTTCCTCCCAGACATTTTCTAGCTGCAGAACACTGTGTTTACAAAACAAAAAGCCTCCATCATTAGTCCATCCTGGAGTAAGGCATTGGTGTCTGTGTTGGTGGCTTTGGTTGTCCTGCCCGGAGCAGGTTCATTTCCCACGGCGTCATTCAGAGACAGTTGGCTGTATCCAAGGGTTGGCTTCCCTACTTCAGTTGCATTTGCATAGGGCAGGCTCAGCTACTCCAGGGGAGGGTACACTTGCGGGCCCAAAGTCAGGTATAGAGGCCTGGTTCTACTCCCACTGGGTCCCCGATTGCCCTTGAGCAAGGGTTGAATGACAATGCCTGTTCATCTTTTGGTTGCTTCATACCTGGAGCGCTGGCTGTCCCAGCCCAGCAAGTGAGGCCGGGTGAGCTAGGTGTGGTGTTCTTGTGCCTTCTGGTACCTTCTGATGTCCCAATTCAGGTGCATCTATTTTTAGATTGGTCTTACCCTGGCTCAAGTGTCACTTTTGCAAGACTGTGACCTTGCACGTGTTCAGCTGTTTTCTTCATGGATCCCTGGGTGTTCCTTGATTTTAACTCTTTGGAGGCCTTGTGCTCTGCATAGAGCCAGTGCAAAAACCCCTTGCTTAGCTGTTCCTGAGCAAGGGCATCTCGTCTAGCTAGAGATAAAAATTAGTGTCCAGATGCCTGGGGAAGAGAGGGGGCTTACAGGCTTGATGGGACAGTTCACTTGAGTGAGTGTGAGCCTCTTACCAGCATCCATCTGGTTTTAGTGAGAGCCCTCTGCTAACTGTCATCATGACAAGCCCAGTTTGTGTGAAACTGTTTATAAACTCCATAAAACCATGTGCAAATGTGGGGAACTTAGGCTGGCATGAGTGGGAGGAGGCCAATGGGGGACAGGCACTACCTCTTAAACAAGGGCGAGGACACAGTATCTTGCCACACAAAATGGAGGAAACCAGATGGAGATGGCAAGGAAAACGGGGTCAGCCGGTTGAAGGGTTTAGTGGCCACGGTCAGGAGTTTGCACTGGATCCAGAAAACCCTTGGGAGCCACAGGATTGGGACGATTATTGCATCTGACACTTGTCAGGTAGAGAATATTGTAAACTTGTGACCAAGGAGAGTTAAGAAGGAAATAAAAAGTGAGATCTGGATGGGCGCAGAGGCTCACGTCTACAATCCCAGCGCTTTGGGAGGCCAAGGTGGGAGGATTGCTTGAGGCCAGCCTGGGCAACAAGGCAAAACCCTGTCGCTACAAAAGATACCAAACTTATCCTGACATGGGTGCCTGCAGTCCCAGCTACTGAGGAGGCTGAGGCAGGAGCATCACTTGAGCCCAGGAGGTTGAGGCTGCAGTGAGCCATGTTCATACCACTGCACTCCAGCTTGTGTGACAGAGTGAGACCCTTTCTCAAAAATAAACATTAAATATCCCTTTCCATTGAAGGATGTATAGAAATAAAGAAATTCTGGAAGGATTTCCCAAGAGCTCAGAGTAGACGTGCCTGTGAGACTTGTATTAGTCTGTTCTCACACTGCTCTAAAGACATACCTGAAACTGGGTAATTTCTAAAGAAAAGAGGTTTAATAGGCCCACAGTTCCGCAGGCTGTACAGACTTCTGCCTTTTTTTTTTTTTTTTTTTAATTTATTTTTACTATTTTTTTTTATTTTTTTGAGATGGAGTCTTGCTCTGTTGCCCAGGCTGGAGTGCAATGGCAGGATCTCAGCTCACTGCAAGCTCTGCCTCCCGGGTTCAAGCAGTTCTGTCTCAGCCTCCCGAGTAGATGGGACTACAGGTGTGTGCCCCACACCCAGCTAATTTTCTATTTTTAGTAGAGATGGAGTTTCACCATGTTGGCCAGGCTGGCCTCAAACTCGTGACCTCAGGTGAGCCACCGTGCTTGGCCAGGCTTCTGCTTCTGGGGAGGCCTCAGGAAACTTACAATCATGGCAGAAGGTGAAGGGGAAGCAGGCATATCTTAAATGGCCGGAACAGGAGCCAGAGAGCAAAGGGAGAGGTGCCTCACTCTTTTATAACAACCAGATTTCATGAGAACTCACTATCATGAGAACAGCAAGGGGGACATCCACCCCCATGATCCTGTCACCTCCCACCAGGTCCCTCCTCCAACACTGGGGATTAAAATTTACATAACATTTGGGTGGGGACACAAATCCAAACCATATCAAGACTGAAGAGGAGTCCCTTGGGGAAAGGAAAGGCATTGAGCTGGGTGAAAGGTCACTGGCATGTTCCATTGGAGATGTCAGTTCCTTACATAAGACACAGAACCAACTAGGGTGAACCAGAGTTCCTGGGATTGAAAAGTGAAGACAGAGAAAGAACCATCTGGAAATCATTCATGGGCATCATTTTGGGCACTTCAGAATTCTCCCTTGAGGTTTACTATAGTCAGCAAATGGAAAGGACAGAAAAAGACGCCTGGGGTTCTGACTGTCTCAGGGATAACCTTTCTTTTTAAATAGTGTGTCTAATCATGCTAGTTTAAGCCTCTCTTTTGATTTTTAGGGTAGCCTTAATCATTACAATTCTTTTATCTTCCATTAGACTTGGCCCATCCCTGGCCAGGAAATAATTTGGAAAATAAAAGCGATGAAGCTCGTAGCACTTCAGAGGAGGAAAGTTCAGTTCCCTTCTGAGTGGAAGCCCAATATCTCGTTGAAGGCACCGGAACTTAGCCAGCAAGATGACCAGGAGGCTTTCTGTGCTACTCCAAGAGTGGGTGTTTTGTGTAGCTTTTCCAGGGGAATCCTGGGTGGCGTGTGGTTCCTGGCTTCCTCCTCTTGTCAAGTAACTAGTGGCCTGATTGGAGCTGGCAGCCCCTTTGGGAACCGCTGAATGCTGACTTCTGAGTCTTTTAACACGGCTGTGCACTGAGCTCTCTGTTTTCATTTCCCACTTTCCCCTTTGTCACTTTCAATTAAACCAGGACAAGCTATGTATAATTTGGTTAGTGATGTAAATAAGCCAAAACAGCAGAAAGATTGAAATGTGAAGAAACTGGTAGAGGAGTGAGTAGGTTTTACTGGAAAGTCACTGTAACCACAGCTTGACAGATGCCCACTGTGTGGCTGGCACTGAGATGATCTAAAGCACTGTCTCTCGATTTTCGCAAAACCTCTGCAGCTATATTGCACATTTTCATGTGAGGAAACTGAGGCATAGAAACATTTAGTTATTATTCATATGGCTAGTGAGCAGGAATGCTAAGTTTAGCCCCATAGTTGTTTAACTGAAGCTGATTGTCTTGTCTTTGGTTTTTTTTTTTTTCTTTTTGAGACGGAGTATCGCCCAGGCTGGACTGCAGTGGTGTGATCTTGGCTCACTGCAACCTCTGCCTCCTGGGTTCGAGCGATTCTCCTGCCTCAGCCTCCCTAGTAGCTGGGATTACAGGCACACACCACCATGCCCAGCTAATTTTTGTATTTTTAGTAGAGATAGGGTTTCACCATGTTGGCCAGGCTGGTCTCGAACTCCTGACCACAGGTGATCTGCCCGCCTTGGCCTCCCAAGGTGCTGGGACTCAGGCATGAGCCACGGCGCCCGACCATCTTTCTCTCTTTTTTAAGACTTAATATTTTTTAGGGCAGGTTTAAGTTCACAGCAAAATTGATTTAAAAAAAAAAAAAAAAAAAGGCCAGGCACGGTAGCTCACACCTGTAATCCGGGCTATAGGGGAAACTGAGACAGGAAGATCATTTGCGGGCGGTTGAGTCCAGCCTGGGAAATATAGTAAAACCTGTCTCTAGAAAACTTTTTTTTTTTTTTTAAATGAACCAGGCCTGGTGGTGCGTGCCTGTAGTCTCGGCTGCCTGGGAGGATGAGGCAGGAGGACTGCTTGAGCCAAGGTCTTGGAGGCTGCAGTTGCTATGATTGTGTCACTGCACTCTGGACTGGGTGACAGAGCAAGACCAAGCCTCTTAAAAAAAGTTTTTTTCAGGTCAGGGGCTTTGGGAGGCTAAAGTGGGTAGCTTGCTTGCGCTCAGGAGTTCGAGACCAGCCTGGGCAACATGGTGAAACCATGTCTCTACCAGAAATACAAAAGTTAGCCAGGCATAGTGGCACACACCTATAATCCCTGCTACTCGGGAGGCTGAGGTGGGAGAATTGCTGGATCCCAGGAAGTTGAGGCTACAGTGAGCTATGATGCACTACTGCATTCCAGCCTTGGTGACAGAGCAAGACCCAGTTTCAAAAATAATAAATATAAATAAATAAAAATTTTTTTCTGAGCAAAAAATAGAGATTTCCTATATATCTTCTTTCCCCACACATGTACAGCCTCCCCCATGATCAGCGCCCCCAACTGGAGTGGTTCATTTGTTAGAATTGATGCACCTCCGTTGACATCTTATAATCACCCAGTGTCCACAGTGTACATTAGGGTTCACTCTTAGCCAGGCACAGTGGCTCACACCTATAATCTGGGCTATAGGGGAGACTGAGACAGGAAGATTACTTGCGGGTGGTGGAGACCAGCCTGGGAAATATAGTAAAACCTGTCTCTAAAAAACAATTTTTTTTAAACAAACCAGGCGTTGGTGGTGTGTGTAATGATACACCAAATGTATAATGACATGTATCTATCATTATCATACAGAGTAGTTTCACTGCCCTAAAAGTCCTCTGTGCCCATTTTTCCGTTTTTTCCTCCGGCGCTTGGCACCCATGGATCTTTTTACTGTCTCTGTAATTTTGCCTTTTCCAGAATGTCATATAGTCAGAATCATACCACAGATAGCCCCTTCAGATTTGGCTGCTTTCACTTAGTAACAAGTCTTTAAGTTTCCTTCATGTCTTTATTCCTTGGTAGCTCATTTCTTTTCAGCACCATGTAATACTCCATTGTCTGCATGTGCCGCAGTGTATTTGTCTAGTCACCTCCTCAAGGACATCTCGGCCATTTCCAAGTTTTGGCAGTTCTGAATGAAGCTGCTGTAAACATCCCTGTGCTCAGTGTCTTTTCACAAAACATTCTGTCCCCCTCAAGAGGTTTCATGGAGGACTCGCTTAGATCCTCTATGACAAATGGGACATAGTCAAAGCCTGGTGCCAGAGAAGAAAGAACATAGGATTTGTTATCAGGCAGGCCTGACTTGGTTGGGAGTTTGAATCCCAACTCTCCTCCATCTGTGATTAAAATCCTCAGTATTCTCTGCCATTAACGTACAGTGCTCTACGAAGCATTTAGCCTTCTGTGGGCACGATGAAATTCACGTGTGAACTATGGTCAAATGGTTGTACAGCTAAAGAAAATTTTGAAGCTCTTGAGGCCGGGGTGCAGTGGCTCATGCCTCTAATCCCAGCACTATGGGAGGCCAAGGCAGGTGGATCACTTGAGCTCAGGAGTTTGAGAACAGCCTAGGCAGCATAGTGAAATCCTTGTCTCTTCCAAAAGTACAAAAAAAAAAAAAAAAAAAGTTAGCTGGGTGTGCTGGCCCACCCCTGCGGTCCCGGGTACTCAGGAGGCTGAGGCAGGAGGATCACTTGAGCTCATGGGGCAGAAGTTGCAGTGAACCGAGATTGTGCCACTGCACTCCCATCTGGGTGACAGAGTGAGACCCCCATCTCAAAAAAAAATTTTTTTTTGAAGCTCTTGAGCCCAATATCTTTTCTTACAGAGTCTGATATTCTTGCTACTTACTTAGATTATGTAGGCTTTTTGCAAACTTTTTCTCGTAGGTCGTAAAAAATTTAAGCTTTAGTTGGTCAGTGCTGGGAGGATTACACTTTCTTAGTTAAATACAAACCAGAGAGACTTTGCCCTAGTGCCCGCCCTCCTCTGAGGTACTAGAGGTACTAGAAGTTCCACACTTTGGCTTCTGTTCTTACTGCCGGAATTTGCATTGTTACAGGACAGCCAGGCACATTCTTGTGTCTTTTGTTTTCGAGCTGTTTTAGATAGAGTTTAAGACCTGGAAGTCACCATTGCCTGATTCCCATGGGAAATCTTCTCCAATTATTTAGAGAAAATTCTTCTTGTGGGAAAAAAGGGGGGAAACAAATAACTGATTGTTTAGAGGGTCATAGAAAGAAATTTCCATATATGACCCAACTTCCTTGCCAATGTTTCGGAAAGCTGTGGTTTTGTGAGTCAAGTTCCTACTACCACAGAACGGACGTGATTCCAAGAGACGGTTCTTCATGGTAAAGATGAGAAACACCTTGAAAGTACAGCTCTGAGTCCAGACATGTCATTGAGCATCATGTGGCTTTTGATAGATTTCTTCCTCCACAGGCTTTGCTCTTACTCCTCCCCACTTGAATGAAATACTTACATATATATATATGTGTATTATATATATATATATTTTTAATCATAATGGAGACTTAGTAAGCTTAAGGGCCTGGTTTTTGTTTTTGTTTTGTTTTTAAGGGGAATTATTTTGAGATCTGGAATTTACACCCTGAATGCAGTACATTTTTAAAACTGAGCGTCACTGGGAACTAAACATTGCTACTCTTAAGCTTACAGAAGAGCAGAGGGAGACAAGGAAGGAAGGGGTTGACTAGCCACAGAAACTACTCTTGAAAGACACACCTTTCCAGTTCAAAGAAGCTTTACTAGCTTCTTTCTTTCTTTCTTTCTTTTTTTTTTTTTTTTTTGTTGGGTTGGGGTTTTGTTTTCCTACCAGGCTGGAGGGCAGTGGCTTGATCTGGGCTTGCTGCAACCTATGCCTCCTGGGCTCAAGCGACTCTCCTGCCTCAGCCTCCTGAGTAGCTGGGACCACAGGCATGCACGTCCAGGCCCAGCTGATTTTTGTATTTTTAGTAGAGGTGCGATTTCACCATGTTGGCCATGTTGGTCTTGAACTCCTGACCTCTAGTGATCCACCCACCTTGGCCTCCCAAAGCGTTGGGATTACAGGTGTGAGCCACCATGCCCAGCTCTTCACTAGCCCTTCTAAAATGTGCTTGCAGGCCAGGCGTGGTGGCTCATGCCTGTAATCCCAGCACTTCGGGAGGCCGAGGTGGGTGGATCACCTGAGATCAGGAGTTCAAGACCAGCCTGGCCAACGTGGTGAAACCCCGTCTCTACTAAAAATACAAGAAATTAGCTGGGCTTGGTGGTGGGCACCTGTAATCCCAGCTACTCAGGAGACTGAGGCAGGAGAGTTGCTTGAGCCCAGGAGGCATAGGTTGCAGGAGGCAGAGGTTACAGTGAGCTGAGATTACACCATTGTACTCCAGCCTGGGCAACAAGAGTGAAACTCCGTCTCAAAAATAAATAAATAAAAATAAAAATAAAATGCACTTGCAGATGAGTCACAGTTGCATGGGGTATTTGTCGAATGTACACTCTGACAGGTGCCTGGAGAAGCACAACATCAGTGACTGCCCTTGACCACTTCAGCACACTGGCTAGAGTCAAGCTTCAAGCTTATTCCCCTGTTGAATGAGAAGAATACCAGATTCCTGTCTCCTTCTGACCCACCTGGGGTGCACCTCCACACTCTTGGCGTTAAGATGCACCACACTCAGAGGAGTCATTAGGGAGGAAACAGCCACATCACCTTGAGTTTCTGAAAATCAAATGAATGGCAATGCTTTCACTGACAATGACATTTCAGTGCAATAAAGTACAAAGAGTTGGAGCTTCCAAACTCTCCCCACAGTTCCAAGCTCTCCCCACAGTCTTAGTGGAATTGCGATGGGCCCTTGATCGGCTGGTCCAGTTCATGTGCTCCAGGTAGCATGGGCAGCAGTCTGAACCCAAACCCACCTGGCTTGCAGTCCTTCCCAGAATGCCTGTTCCACAAGCCTGCCATTCGGCTTGTTCTCCCCACTGCGCGGTGCCAGTTAGTTGGGCTGAGCTAGAATGCAGTTGTCTCCAGATACGGCTACTGTGAGGAGTAGCCCACTTTTCTTTTGTCCACGATGGGGAGAAGCTTGGAACTTGGGCCAATGTCAAGAGCAAGAAACCAGCTTTGAGGCTTTCCTGAAGACCCACTTCCTATGAAAAATCACTCTTGATTCCCCCAGCCCATGGTGATAGGTCCCTGTGGAAACTCTGGAGTCCTTACTGCCTTTATCCATCGCTTCATGTTTGGTGTGCGTTGCCTTGTAGTGGGAATCTTTTCATCTGGATACTCTTCATCTTCCCAGCAAGTTGATGTAGCGCATGTGCTTAGAGGAGACCCTTGTTAATTACTTGTCTGATTCTGGTCTTGAGAGATAGCTGATCTCATGGACACTAGCAGGATCACACCCCAAAGCTTTAAAGAAACGTCTTTAGGGATTCTTAGAAAAATTGATTTCTTAGAGCTCCCAGAGCCTTGAGAGGCATTAGACAGAATTCTTGAGCTGAAATTGGCTGGTGATGTTGGCTCAGAAAATTCCTTATTTCCTCTGCCCAGTAGAGTGTGTGTTGTCACCAACTTTTGGAGCCTGTCCCTGGGGTCTTCATGTCTGTGGCAGGATTCCTGGGAATGAGTTCAAGTCCTGGTGGAGCTGGATTGAGTTTCCAGAACCAAAATTGTCTCCATTTCTGTGAAGAAAGAAAACTCAAAGGATTGATTGGGCTGACAAGCCAGGCCGGAAAATGGGGACTTGAGCAGTTAGGTATGTCCTTCAATGACTGGCAGGAGGGTGTAAGGGGCCAAGGAGGCACAAATGCCTTTAAGTGAGGGCATGGAAAGTCATCCTAAGCAAAAAGAACAAAGCCAGAAGCATCACATTACCTGATTTCAGACTATACATAAGTCTGTAATAACTAAAACAGCATGGTACTGGTACAAAAACAGGCACACAAACCAATGGAACAGAATAGAGAACCCAGAAATAATGCCACACATCTATAGCCATCTGATGTTCCACAAAGTTAACAGAAACAATGAAGAAAGTACTGTCTGTTTAATAAATGGTGCTGGGATAGCTGGTTAGCCATATGCAGAAGAATGAAACTGGACCCCTACCTTTTACCATCTTCAAAAATTAACTCATCATGGACTAAATATTTAAATGTAAATCCTCAAACAATCCTAGAAGAAAACCTAGGAAACATCATTCTGAACATTGGCCTTGGAAAAGAATTTATGGCTAAGTCCTCAAAAGCAGTCACATCAAAACCAAAAATTGACAAGTGAGACCTAATTAAAGAGGAGCTAGTCAGGTGCAGTGGCTCACGCCTGTAATCAACACTTTGGGAGGCTGAGGCGGGCGAATCACAAGGTCAGGAGATCGAGACCATCCTGGCTAACACAGTGAAACCCCGTCTCTACTAAAAATACAAAAAATTAGCCGGGCGTGGTGGTGGACGCCTGTAGTCCCAGCTACTCAGGAGGCTGAGGCAGGAGAATGGCGTGAACCCAGGAGGCGGAGCTTGCAGTGAGCCGAGATCGCGCCACTGCACTCCAGTCTGGGCAACAGAGCCAGACTCCGTCTCAAAAACAAACAAAAGAGAGCTTCTGCACAGCTAAAGAAATTATCCACAGAGTAAACAGACAACCCATGGAATGGGATAAAATATTTGCAAACTCTGTTTTCAACAAAGGTCTATAGTATCTATAATCTACAAGGAACTTAAACTAGCCAACAAGCAAAAAACAGATAACCCAATTACAAAGTGGACCAAAGACAGGAAGAGATTTCTCAAGGAAGACATACAAGTGGCCAGCAAACATGAGAAAAAGCTCAACATCGCTTATCACCAGAAAAGTGCAAATTAAAACTACCATGAGATGCCATCTCACACCAATGGCAGTTATTTATGAAGTCAAGTGCCTCACGTCTATAATCCTAGCATTTTTTGGAGACTCAGCTGGGAGGATCTTTCGAGGCCAAGAGTTCAAGACCAGCCTAGGAAACGCATAGCAAGACCCTGTCTCAATAGAAAGTTAAAAAAAAATTAGCCAGGCATGGTGGCATGTTCCTATAATCCAGCTACTTAGGAGGCTGTGGCAGGGGATCCCTTGAGCCCAGGAGTTTGAGGCTAAAGAGAGCTATATGATTGTGCCACTGTGCCCCAGCCTGGGCAACGGAGTAAGAACCTGTCTCTTAAAAAAAAAAAAAAAAGAAAAGCCAGGCTGGGCATGATGGCTTACGCCTGTAATCTCAGCACTTTGGGAGACCAAGACAGGTGGATCACCTGAGGTCAGGAGTTCGAGACCAGCCTGGCCAACATGGCGAAACCCCGTCTCTACTAAAAATACAAAATTAGCCGGGCGTGGTGGTGCGTGCCTGTACTCCCACCTACTCCGGAGACTGAGGCAGGAGAATTGCTTGAACCTGGGAGGCAGAGGTTGCAGTGAGCTGAGATTGTGCCACTGCTCTCCAGCCTGGGCAACAAGGTAGAAACTCAGTCTCAAAAAAAAAAAAAAAAAAAAAAAGTAAATGCTAAAAAAATAACAGATGCTAGAGAGGCTTTGGAGAAAAGCGAATGCTTATACACTGTTGGTGTGAATGTAAGTTAGGCCACTGTGGAAAGCTGTTTGGAGATTTCTCAAAGAACTTACAACTACCATTCAACCTAGCAATTCTGTACTAGGTATATACCTGAAAGAAAACAAATCATTCTGTTAAAAAGACATAGGCACTTTATGTTCATCGCAGTACTATCTATTCACAATAGCGAAGACATGGAATCAACCTATGTGCCCATTAATGTTAGATTGGATAAACACAATGTGGTATATATATGCCGTGAAATATGACACAGCCATAAAAAAGAATGGAATCATGTCTTCTGCAACAACATAGATGCGGCTGGAGGCCATTATCCTAAACAAATTAACACAGGAACAGAAAACTAAATACTACGTATTATTCTTACAGGTGGGAGCTAAACATTGGGTATTCATGGACATAAATATGGCAACAGTAGATGCTAGAGACTACTAGAGGGGTCAGGGCCCAGGGTTGAAAAATGTACCATGCTTAGTACCTGGGTGACAGGATCAGTTGTACTCTATACCTCAGCATCACACAATATATCCAGGTAACCAACCTGCGTATATGCCCCTGGATCTAAAATAAAAGTAGAAATTCTTAAAAAGTTAAATCTAAAATAATAAAACATAGTACCATGTTGCATCATGGGGGAGAAGAAAAGTGAGGGCATGGGCTGGTCCAGCTCTTTCTGGTAGAATGTGTCAGATTGTTTGGTACTTATAAAAACCTTCTGCTATTTTGTCTTTTTGGTGGTGTTTGTTTGTTTGAGACAGGGTCTCACTCTGTCACCCAGGCTGGAGTGCAATGGCACTGTTTTGGCTCACTGCAACCGTTGCCTCCCAGGCTCAAGTGATTCTCCTGCTTCAGCCTCCCAAGTAGCTGGGATTACAGGTGCCTGCTACCACACCCAGCTAATTTTTGTATTTTTTAGTAGAGACGGGGTTTCACCATGTTGGCCAGGCTGGTCTTGAACTCCTGACCTCAGGTGGTCCACCTGCCTCCGCCTCCCAAAGTGCTGGCATTAACAAGCGTGATCCACCACACCTGGCCTCCTGCTACTTTGAAGTTAGACTCTCCTTGCCTGAAGTGACTGGCCCTTCCATCTAGCTCCAGAAGTTCTATGCTTATCTTTCTCAATGGACCTAATACTCATTAATGGACCTTAATTTTAAAAACTAGCCAGAGGTGACCCATGGGCCTAAGAGACGTGTGCCCTTGTCTAAGACCCAAGTCACTGGGCCACACCGACGTGCACTTGCTCTCCAGCTGTACCCCCATTTCACAGGGGTCAGAGTCTTGCTCTGTTACCCAGGCTGGAGTGCAATGAATGGCTCGATCTCGGCTCACTGCAAGCTCCGCCTCCCAGGTTCATTTCCTTCCTCTGTCTCCACCCAAGATGGCTCCTTCCTGAAGAAAACCAGGCCATTTCAGTATGCCTACCCTCACTGAGATGAGGGGACAAGACACGAGGCTGAGAATATGTGAGAAGGAGAGAACAGGTCTCTGCCTGAGGGATGGGGTCTGAGTTAAGGTGAGCTGGGACTTTTCTGCACACAAATGGAAGTTTAAATTGAGACTATGCTGAAGGGGAGTGCAAATCAAACAGCTAAGGAGAGTGCTTGAGTATTTCACAAAGTCTTCAGAGCGCTGCTTCCCTAAATGTTAAAATATTTCGCTATAAAAAGATGGGGGTGGGAATCATTTGATAAAGTAAGATTTGGTCACACCAGTTAAAGGAACAGCTAGTAAACGCTTCTCCTGACCTCAGGTGATCCACCTGCCTTGGCCTCTCAAGGTGCTGGTAAACACTTCTCAAAACCATTTGACCACAGAGTTAAGAAGCATTCTTTCATAGAGCATCTTCCCAAAACATGGAATGAATTTTTGGAAAAACTAGATTAATGACATTAAAAAAATTACAAAGAATGAAAACTTTTTTTTTTTTTTTTGAGTCAGAGTCTTGCTCTGTCACCCAGGCTGGAGTGCAATGGCTCGATCTCGGCTCACTGCAACATCTGCCTCCCAGATTCAAGGGATTCTCCTGCCTCAGCCTCCCAAGTAGCCGGGATTACAGGCATGTGCCACTATACCTGGCTAATTTTTGTATTTTTAGTAGAGGTGGGGTTTCGCCATGTTAGCCAAGCTGGTCTTGAACTCCTGAGCCCAGATTATCCACCCACCTCAACTTCCCGAAGTGTTGGGATTACAGGCCTGAGCCACCATGCCCAGCCAAGAAAAGAACCCTTGAAAAGAAAATTCAGAAGGACAAGGAAACTGTATTAAGGATCTGAGTTGAGAGTTTTGCCTTATTTTTCCATTTACTTACTAGAACTTAGGAGTATGCTGGGCTCTGAAAGGAGATGTAGGAGGGAACCTTTCAATAAATATTGATCCATACTTGCAATGAAATAAGTACCAGAGACAAACTGTCCCCTACCCTTGCTTGGGAGCCTCGTAGAAGCTATGACCCATCCATCCACCTGCTGCATGGCTCAGCTCGGCGTTGTGGTTTTGAATCTGAATGCTTTAGGAAGGACATGTTGGCTCCAGACTCAGCGTCTCCTGTTGATTTTGTCTAACCTGCTTCTCTGATTCATTTAATTTTCTGCACCCTGTCAGCATTTATGCTTGCAGCCTATAGAGTGAAAGCAATCACGGTAATAATAAATGCAGTATAACCTTCTAAGAACCCATGTCACTATGCGTGCTGCAGATCATTCTTTATGGGAGGACTGTCTTGCGCACCATCGCATGTTCAGCTGCATCTCTGGCCTCTGCCACTAGATGCCAGCAGCAATGCCCCACCCATCCTAGTTATGACAGCTTAAAATATCTGCAGACAGTGCTAAATGTCTCCTGTGGGGCAACACCTTCCCCAGTTGAGAACCACTGGCATATGTGAAAGCACAGATACATGAAAAAGAGCAGTGGAAAGCCGGGCGCGGTGACTCACGCCCGTAATCCTAGCACTTTGGGAGGCCGAGGCGGGTGGATCACCTGAGGGTCAGGAGTTTGAGACCAGCCTGGCCAACATGGTGAAACCCCATCTCTACAGAAAATACAGAAAAATGAGCCAGGCATGGTGCCGGACATCTGTAATCCCAGCTACTCGGGAGGCTGAGGCAGGAGAATTGCTGGGAGGTTGCAGTGAGCTGAGATCTCGCCACTGCACTCCAGCCTGGGCAACAAGAGCAAAACTCCATCTCAAAGAAAAAGAAAAAAAGAGCAACGACTAGCATAACTATCCATGGATTTCATGATGCGGGCATTGATAACGGTTTGCATGTTTGCCCCCTCCCAGTCTCCTGTGGAAATGTGATTTCCAACGTTGGGGGCTGGGGCCTGGTAGGAGGTGACTGGATCATGGGGGAGGATCCCCCATGAATGGCTGAGCACCATCCCCTTGGTGATAAGTGAGTTCTTGCTCAGTTAATGCCAGATGAGGTTGTTCAAAGGTCTGGGACCTCTCCCCTCTAGTTCTTCTCGTGCCATGTGAAGTGCCTCCTTTGGCTCCCATTTTGCCTTCTGCCATGAGTCAAAGCAGGCTGAGCCCTCTCCAGAAGCCAGGCAGGTGTGGGCACTACACTTCCTGTATAGCCTGCAGAACCGTTTGCCCGTTAAACCTCTTTTCTTTGTATGTTACCCAGTCTCAGGTATTTTATAGTGACACAAAAGCCTGAATAACATAGGTATAGATCAAGAATGGTCTCAAATACCACATCAAGGTGTTTAGGTTTTATCCTTTGGACAATGAGAAACTGAGTATTTCAAGCAGATGTTACATATTTGCCACTGGATACCTCTGTGCAGGATATACTGGAGGGGTAGACAACTGAGGAGGTGAGAGTGGTCTAGAGTCAAGGCCCTAAAGTGTGACTCAGTACAGCAGAGGGGGACCTCAAACTTGGCATGCCCTAAAAAAACCCACTATGCAGCCAGGCGCGGTGGCTCAGGCTTGTAATCCCAGTACTTTGGGAGGCCAAGGCTAGTGGATCACTTGAGGTCAGGAGTAGAGTTGACAGGACCTACCAGCAAAGGGTGGAGGGGAGAGAGGAGCCAAGGGCGACTCAGTTGTGCTACAGTGACGGGGAATTGGCATAAGTTGGAAGAGGAGATAAAGGAGGAGGAACGTGTCTGAGGGACAGCATAGTGGCATTGTTTGTTTGAGACAGGGTCTCACTCTTTTGCCCATGCTGGGGTGTATAGTGGCGCAATCTCAGCTCACCACAGCCTCTGCCTCCCGGGTTCAAGCAATTCTCCTGCCTCTCAGCCTCCTGAGTAGCTGGGATGACAGGCATGTACCACTGTGCCTGGCTAATTTTTGTATTTTTAGTAGAGATGAGGTTTCACCATATTGGCCAGGATGGTTTCAAACTCCTGACATTGTGATCCACCTGCCTCAGCCTCTTGAGTAGCTGGGATGACAGGCGTACACCACTATGCCTGGCTAATTATTGTATTTTTAGCAGAAATCCAGTTTCGCCATGTTGGCCAGACTGGTTTCGAACTCCTGACATCAAGTGATCCACCTGCCTCAGCCTCTTGAGTAGCTGGGATGACAGGCGTACACCACTGTGCCTGGCTAATTTTTGTATTTTTAGTAGAAATCGCATTTCACCGTGTTGGCCAGACTGGTTTTGCACTCCTGACATCAAGTGATCCATCTGCCCTGGCCTCCCAAAGTACTGGGATTATAGGCGTGAGCCGCTGCGCCTGGCCCCATCGTGGGTTTTTTAGGGCAGGCTGAGTTTGAGGTCCCTGCAGGACACCCAGCTGCAGCTGGGCAGGAGGTCAGGGTCTGAGCTCAGAAGAGAGATGGAGATTGAGGAGCTGGTGGCTCTTACTTGGTTGCTGTAGCTATGGAAGTAGAGGGGATGATCCAGGTGACAGGAGGGAGGAACAAAGGAAGAAGCTGGTGCCCCTCCAAGGCCCACCCTGGCCTGGCGGGAAGAAGGAGACTGAAAAGGGGGGGCCAGAGAGCTGGAGGCAGCTCTGTCCACCAGAGGCTTACGGCTAATGGGACAGATTTGACAGCTAAGAAACAGATCTATATACGATGAAGGCCCCAGAGCATGACGGTGTCAGTGTATGCTGCCAGCGTTGTGTGAGTTGAGGGTGTGTGAACTCCAGGAGGGCTGGATGGGAGGGGAGGGGTGGGCCACAGCCCCATGGAGCTTTTTTAGGTGTGATTCTGAACCCTCTCCATTGATGGCAGAAGTTAGAAGGGAGCTGCTTCTCCAAATTTGCAGGCCCAGGTCCTCCCCACTTGCACAATCGGCAGGGTGTTCCGCATCAGGAGACATTATCATCTCCCATCAAGGGGCAGGAAAACCAACCTTGTTTGCTTTCATAACTTTCTGTGTGTGATTTTTGTCTGGGGGATGGGAAAAGGGGAGAAGGAAATATTAGTGCTCCCTGTTGTTTTCAAGACCGTTTATGAATTGCATTTTATGGTCTTTTCATTTTGTGACATCAAGCATATGAAGCATGATAGCCATGGAACTGGCCAATGGAAAAATGTAAAGAAAACCCAACCGGGTGCAGTGGCTCATGCTTGTAATCCTAGTACTTTAGGAGGCCGAGGCGGGCAGATCACTTGAGGTCAGGAGTTCAAGACCAGCCTGGCCAACATGGTGAAACTCCATCTCTACTAAAAATACAAAAATTAGCTGGGCGTGGTGGTGTGTGCCTGTAATCCCAGCTACCTGGGAGGCTGAGGCAGGAGAATCGCTGGAACCCAGGAGACGGAGGCTGCAGTGAGCCAAGATTGCGCCACTGCACTCCAGCCTGCCTGGGCGACAGAGCGAGACTGTCTCAAAAGAAAAGAAAAGAAAGAGAAAATCCAGGCTCCGTTGACTTCACACACTTAATATAAAAGTTCCCATTTTAATAATTTTAAATATATAGTTTTGTGGCATTAAGTACATTCACACTGTTGTGTAACCATCACCACTATCCATCTCCAGAAGGCTTTTAATCTTGCAAAACTCAAGGATCCATTAAGCAGTAACTTCCCATTCTTCCTCTCCCTAGCCCCTGGCAACCACCATTCTACTTTCTGTCTCTGTGAATTTTACTATTCTGAGTGCCTCATATGATTAAAATCATACAGGGTTTGTCCTTTTATAACTGGCTTATTTCACTTAGCATGGTGTCTTTTTTTTTTTTTTTTAAGACAGAGTTTTCACTCTTGTTGCCCAGGCTGGAGTGCTATGGCTCCATCTCGGCTCACTGCAGCCTTTGCCTCCTGGGTTCAAGCGATCCTCGTGCCTCATCCTCCCGAATAGCTGGGATTACAGGTGCATGCCACCACGCCTGGCAAATGTTTGTATTTTTAGTAGAGATGGGGTTTCACCATGTTGGCCAGGCTGGTCTCTAACTCTGACCTCAAGTGATCACCTGCCTTGGTCTCCCAAAGTGCTGGGACTACAGGCATGAGCCATCGCGCCCGGCCAGCATAGTGTCTTTTCAAAACTCATCCAAGTAGTAGCATATGTCAGAATTTCCTTCCTTTATATGGCTGAATAGTATTCCATTGTATATATGTTTCACATTTTCTGTATCCATCCACCAGTGGACAGTTAGACTGCTTCCACCTTTTGGTTATTTTGTGAAATATCGGGGGTGGGAATATCCATTTGTGTGTCTGCTTTCGGTTCTTGGGTTTATACCTGGGGTGTCCCTTGGCTTTTGCTGTATGATTGACTCCTGCTGGGTACTTCTGGGACTGCTCTCTTTGTTACCTTTCTGTTCTAGCTTCTGGGAGAATCTTAGGTGTGTCCCTAGGCTGGGTTTTGTGACCAGTCGGAGAGCCATTACTGAGTCCCTGCCTACAAAGATCCACACCTTGTCCACTGGTACCATCCTAGAGTTTGAATCAGGAAGATTGACGTTCTAACCTCAGTACTTCCACTAATGTGCCTTGTGATGTTACAAAGCTTGCTCGTCTTCCTGTGGGCCTCTGTTTCCACACGAACGCAATGGGAAAGTGGAACTCAGTGATCTTCGGGGTCCCTCCCAGGTGATGGACAGTGAATGCACAGTGGTCTCCTAAGCCCGGTGACCAAGGAACCAAGGTGGGCACGAGGAAGGCAGAGCCCCAGATGCCTGCCATGGATAATGCGATTCAGCTTCCCGGAAACCTGGGACGGTTAGATGGCTAGTGTACTTGCTGAATTCTGGCACATGCTACCTGGCTCATTTTGCGAGTAAATGTAGCAGTAATTCCCCTTAAAGCAAAACTGTATGTTATATATTATCCACCCTTTGTTGAGAGAATGGGACAAAGAGAGGTGGGATAACTGGTTTTACCATAGATTTTTGGCAGATGTCACCAACTAATACTGTCAAGAATATTTTATAGGCAAATTTTACCTGTTCTTGGGACTGCAGTTTGGTCACAGGCCAAGGAAATTTTAATCTTTTTTCCTCACTTCTTTTAAAAGAAAAAAAAAACTAAAGCGCAGACTTCCTTCTCCTTAGCTTGAACTGTGAGCAGGAGTCCACGCTTTCCTTAACTAGGAAGGTGAGTTCCAGGAAGTTACCACGTGATCAACTTTCAGTCCTCTCCAGTGCACATAAAAATTGTGGACTTGCCTGGGGCTCCCTGCTGGTGTTTGGAGAGTAGGAACTAATCCTCCCATTAGTTCTTTCTCTGCCCCACCAGGAAGCCATCACATCTACCAATGACTTTGTGTCTTCTTTATCTCATCTGTAAAAGGCGGATCCTGTATTTGTTTTCAAGAATGTGTTAGGGTATTGGGATGACTAGAACCCATTTGGAGCACATGTGAAAATGCATAGCATTTTCTTTTTAGGAGACACTTTAACCATCTAATTAAAAAAAAAAAAAAAAAAAAAAAAGACTTAAGTCCAGATACTAGACCATCAGTTTTTTAATATATGGAAAATTTAGAAGCAGTTTTCAAAAATTTCTCACTGTGACTGGAACTAGGTTATGACAATACAAGGCTCCTTAGGGGAAAAATTTATACTGGATAAAACTCTAAAATAAATGAGTATACTAAAAAACACCAAAAATCTGGCCGGGGTGGTGACTCACACCTGTAATCCCAGCACTTCGGGAGGCCAAGGTGGGCAGATCACTTAAGACCAGGAGTTTGAGACCAGCCCGACCAACATGGTGAAACCCCATCTCTACAAAAAATAGGAAAATTAGCCGGGCATGGTGGCGGGCGCCTATAATTCCAGCTACTCGGGAGGCTGAGGCAGGAGAATCACTTGAACCCGGAAGATGGAGGTTGCATTGAGCTGAGATTGCTCCACTGCACTCCTGCCTGTGCAACAGAGCCAGACCCTGTCTCAAAAAAAAAGAAAAGAGTGGCTGCAAGAAGTAAACAGAGGATGTTTGCTCCTGTTTTGTTCCTTACAAGTATAGCTAACAAAGAACCTTGTGAGTATTGGAATAATAAAATGTCATTCCCATTTAAGTTGCGCATGTAAGTTTTTAGACCTGCACCACAGGTTTTTAGAATCTTTGTCTCTGGCTGTTGGATCATGAAAGACTCCTTTTGCTTCAGCTGTAAAACAAGGCAGGTTTTACACATAATAGAAACCACTATATATGTGTTGGTTTAGGGAAGCCTATTTTTTAACATTCTGTTTCCTGATAAAACCTTAGAAAAATAATATTGTGTTTAAAAGTTGCGGATGTTCTCAGCAACTCAAGGGCTGACTGACAATTTCTGGTTTTGCTGGTACTTGTCTACAATGGAAGTTGGAAGCTTAGTCGGAGTAGAAAAGTTGTAAATTTGGTGTCTTTGTGACAAATGGCTTTTATTTCTCAATAGATTTCTTTATAAAATAATTTAAACTCTTGATTTTTGTTTGCATTTGAATGCAATTTTTAAAATCTGGCTCTTTAATAAGTGCAAGACATTAAATTTATTGTGAAATATTAGGTCACTGGGTGGAAAATTTCTTCCCTGATCATCCTAGCTTCACATTTTTAGTTATGTGAAGTACACATGTTGATAATATTTTGGTTTTCTCCTGCCTGAAATCTTCAGTCCACCTCCATGGCAGGCTGTAGAATGAAGCAGCTGTGGTCCGTGGCCAGGTGTGCGTCCTTTGCTGATGGAAGAGCTGATCTGCAGATACCTGCAGGAGGAAGCCATGCATGACGTCTGCTGGGATATGATTTCCCCCCATACTCCTGGAAAATTAGAACCGTTTATAGCAGCCTGGTTCCAATACACTGGCAGGGCAAGGATTGGCTCGTTCTCTTACAAACACAGTGTGGCTGGATGCACTCATAAATGAAAAATGATCTGAGTGCTGTGGGTGGGTGGGGCTCTGGAGCTCAGGAGGTGAAGCCGGGAGGAGAGAGAGAGAATCTGCTCCTCAGCTTCACAGAGCATGGGGAGCTGGCAGGAAGTTGGAGCACGCATGGCGCAGCTTGTATTTTTGTTGATAGTTAATAACCCAGGACTTTAAAGACCTGACTGGAGAAGGGAAATGAAGCACAACCAACTTTGGAGTCTGTCCCATTCCAGAGGCTGCTGAAGCATAGCAGACCACGCTCACCTGACCAGCTCATAAAGCAGGTAGGAGGGGAGACCTGAGCGGTGAAGAGAATCGCATTTTCTCTCTGAACACAACTTACAGGTCTTCCAAGGGTTTATTATTTTTTAATTACATGAGAGATGAGCAGGTAATAGTAACATAAAAGACTCAGCTTGAATTGTGTTGATATCTGCCCAAGCAAGAGTTTTCTCAGTTACTAGTTTGATGACCAAATGACAGTTTTATTCTCAGAGTTGCTTTAAGAAAAAAAAAAAACAAAAGCATGCAGCATTGAAGCTAAAACTCTTTTAAAAATTGGCAGATGATAAATGAACTGCAGACACTCTGTTTTAGAACAAATACTTTGAAGGGAGTCAACCAGAAATTGATTTTCAGGCTTGACTGTGGCTATATTTTCATATTTCAGAGCCAACGAGGTGCTCACTAATTTTTGCTGGCTTTTGTAAGAAAGGAGGTGGATGTATAACAGCTGTGAAATATCCAGAAATTGACTGGGATCCAGAGTGAAGCCCGAATGCACTAATGTTTTCTCCATTAAGGCAGGCTGCCTCTGCTCGGCTTCTAAGTCAAGGCATTGGAAAGCAGTGTGAAAGTGAAGTGTGAATCCTGAATATTTGTCATGGAGTGGGGGGAGTGCAGAGGGTTGGAAACTGTCACAGTGACGTTTCATACTCAGAAGTAGAAAATAAATGGGGAGGACCATGGGTGGCAGCCACATGCAAGGATAATTTTAAAACGGATTTTTGATTCCCATGATTGTAGCCGAGTCTCAGGGTGTCAAGGTTTGGGGCTTGTGATAAGAGAATTAGAACAGAATAAAGATCATCTCCAGCCCCAGGTTCTGAATCATTTCTAGGCTTTGCTTCTCCTGGGCACTGGGATGATCTCACGTGTTTTCCCCCACGAATGAGGTGGCCAGAGTGTTGGGGGATTGGGCTAACATGGAGTAGGCTGGATAGAAATGGCACGTGTGATCAGCCTGAGAAGAACGTCAGAGGTAGGTAGAGAACTTTGTTTCGGCAGAATAGCCCAGCCTGAATCCTGGAACTCTTTTGCATTGAGGTTTGGAGAACCTCAGCAGCTTCAGCCCCGTAGCCGCAGGGGTGTGTCTGAAAAGGCAAAAGTGGGACTGCTTGGGTTGCTACTTACTGCCTGGCTGGCATCCTTATGCTGTGGTCATCCTCATGCCATGGTGGCCACGTTTTGTGGCTTTGCATTTTAGTCCTGGAGGGCTGGGGGGTGGCTGTGTTTAGTCAAGCAAGCCCACACCATTGCTAGTCTCTTTCTCAGTGTGATTTCTCAGCATTACACAGCTAGCCTTCTATGGGAGGAGGAACAGCACCTCCTGTAGTCTTTTAGGAAACTTTTTCACCCCATATTCCTACCATCCCCACCCCAATTCTTGCCCTTTCTTGCTTACTTTCCACCTGTTGTGTGTGCCCCCTTTGTCTCCCACCCTTCAGACTGATCTGTCCCAGTGTCCCAGGTGCTATCTGCAGTGACTTAAGCTGAGTTGGGGACAGGCTCCTTCCCAGGGTTCCAAGCTATGGCTCTTAGGCAACTCCAGCCTGTCCTAGCCTGTTTTCATATGGCCTGGGAGCTAAGAATGTGTTTTATGTTTTAAAGAGTTGAAGAAACAAAGAATATAGGACAGAGATAGTGACCCACAAAGCCTATCTGATGTTTAGAAAAAGACATTTGCTGGTTTGCTGGTCAGACTGTTGTTTTTTTCCCCCCGCTTAGAGACAGAGTTTCACCATGTTGGCCAGGTTGGTGTCAAACTTAAGACCTCAAGTGATCCACCCATCTCAGCCTCCCAAAGCACTAGGATTACAGGCATGAGCCACTGCTCCCAGCACCCCACCTTGACCTGTTGATTTTTTAATATCATTGGTGAATACTGTGATTAGTGGGTTGATGCAGCAAATTAAGTCTTCAGCAATTTGAACGGGCTCTTGTTTGGGAAACTGATTTTAGTTTCTTAGTCTGTATTAAATGCTATCGCCTCCAAATGGGTAAATTCAGGATTTAGGAAGTTGAAGCTTTTCTGCAGGGTCCCAACAATAGTAAAGAAATACTAAATGAACTGTATGCCCGTGGTTGGATTTTCACCCTCTTTCCTGGTTTCTGAACCCGCTGGAGAAGACAACTATGAGGCCAGCCATGTATTGACTGTGCGCCCTACTGGAAGAACCCAGTGGGAACCAAAACTCAGCTAATACATAGAAGTCATTCACTTCTTTCTCTTTTGCGTACTGAATGCTGGCTAGACTTCCACAATCTGAGAGTGTTTGGTGTTGCCACTTTGAAAAAAAAGATGTTTTTCGTAATTAAAAAAAAAAAAAGACAGCTGAATACCATGTTTTCTCATATTTGGAACAATGTTTCTTTATTGCTCTCTAAGAAAGCTTACTGTAGGCCCTCCAGCCTTACCCCTGAACATGCAGGTCTCCTCTACCCAGCATAGCATTTCATTGTTAATGTCATTTCTAATAAAGGAAGAGGAAAATCTGGTGACCTTGTTCATGTTTAACTTGTGTTGAAACTTGAGGCCTCGATATGGAGCCGTCTTGTGTAAGTAGCTTTTTGTCCATTGCAGAAACACAGGAAAGCATCTCACAGGAGATTGTCGTTTACTACCAGGACATTTCAACCATCTCTCCTCCTGTATTTGGAAATTGGATGTTGTCAGTAGAGAAGAATGGGGGTGGGGCCCAGTTTGACAAAACAAGTGAGGAAGGATGAAAATATGAGAAGTATGGCGCCCCGCAGGAGGGAAGGCCTGGAAAACAAGATGGCGCCTGTACGCTTGATGAGCCAGGCTGTCAGAGCTGGGAGGGGTGGGTCCTTTAGTCTGCCATGGGAGCTGGGCAGCACTTCTGTATTTAGAAAAGGGGTTGGCTCTGAATTTAGAGATTAAGCAACCTGCTGTTCCTGTATGCACTGGAATTTCAGACAGAGTCAGAAACCTGATTTGCGTAACTGCTGAAACTCAACTGGAAACCAACCAGGCTAAAGTCTGGACTCCCCAGGCCAAGGGGCAGTTAGAAATCAGCACATGAGAGAATGTATTAGGCTTGCCCAAGAGGGAGTGGTGCTGTGTGGCCAGATGCAGTGAGGCGGGCTGTGGGGTGAAGGGTCAGCTTTGGGTTCCCAGAAGGCTCGGGCTGGAGGGTGAGTAACCTCTTCCTCTGCATGGGTAGGCAGCGTGTGTCAGAATTCTGAAACTTACCTGGTACCACAGGGTAGCACGTGGCACCTTTTTGCTTCTGAGCCATGCAACCAAGCTGGCTCCTAAAGAGGCAGAAACCACTGAAGTCTAATCACTTTAGTGTGCAAGCCATGAGCAACCCTTAATAAGCCAACTCATCTGTACAGTGTTGTGAGGGCTGAGTGTCCAGCCCAAAGCTGGAGCATCTGTCATCTCCCTTTGGCTATGGAAACAGGGCTGGAATCTGACATTTATTTATCATTTTTTTCCTGATGGTGAATAGGATCAAAGACCAAGCCAGACGTCTACATATATGCATAAAGCGTGTAAACTTAGAGGAGAGGAACAGCCAGGCAAAATAGAAGTTATGATTCTGAATTCAAGAAAACTTGTGACTGTGTCTATAAAAGGGAATCAATAATTTCATGGCTCAGTGGCCAGCAGGGGATCCCTTTCTGTGGCTTTGTGTTTACATACAAGCTGTGCCCGTCTGGAGAGCTTTTGTAGGTGATACAGTCTCTCACTTCCAAGTGCGAGTTCTGTAAGTTAACTGCAGTGGGCACTGGGGGTGGAGCACAAGGTCCCTCATGCCATGGAGATCCCGACTGGAGCCCTGCCTTTCCTTGGTGACCGGGGAACAAGATAGCAACGTTCTCCCTCCATGGACATGGCAACTCTTCCTTGTAGCAGAGCATGCCCCATTGTGACTTCTTCTGTTGTCTTTGCTATCCCTTGTGGGCCCATCTGCCCAGATTGCCTTTGTTAAGTGCAGGTGTGCCTCACTGGATAGCCACACTGTAACTCCCCAGATGACCTCAGCAGGGCACGTCATCAGCCCTGCACCACGAGGTCCCTACACCATGAGTCAGGCCATGACAGTGGTTGACTTGGGACTCTAGATCTGCCTTCCCTTTCTTTCAGGATCTCTTCCTGCAGAATCAACCCAACTATATTTGACATGCAGCAGAGGAACTCGGTCCTTAAAGGGACCAAAAGTGACTCATTTGGGAGAAGAGACGGATCACCCGATAGTCTGTATTTTTTGTAATTTTGAGGTTTGGAGGCTGTCAGGTAGCCCAAAGCCAAATAACACCCAGACCATCTCTTTGCCTTTCTCATTTCAACACTTCCCAAATTAGAAGATGGAAACCAAGTTGGAAATTGGCAGAGTAAGGTGAATCTGAGGAAGGCGTGAAGTGGCCCTTGAGAATCCGTTGGGTAAAAAGTCTCTATTTCAGTGAGACACCTGAGACCACAGGGGCAGAACATCAGTGCAGATGACTCCCAGTGAAGGGCAGATAAATGTTCTTCTGTTTATGTATTGTGTTTTTCCAAGGCTTGCCCTTTTTAATAAAAACTTAAAATTCTTACAAACTCTCCTCCTCATCCCCGTGCTCCGCCCCCCCCCCCCCCCCCAAAAAAAAGTGGTTCTGCAGTGAACAATTTAGATTTCCACACAAATCCTAACAAAAATGGAAGGACCACAAGCCATGAGGTGAATGGCAGGAGATTTAAGGGTAGCAGAGCTGGTCTTCATTTGAATAGCATGAATCCCAAAATTCATCACGGTGCTCTTAATGGAATAGCAACCTTTCACTCTTGCCTTTTGCACCAACATTTCTGCCCTTTTGGCAAAAGTGTTCGTATTTTCTCTTGCTGGCCACTTCCACCAGCAAGAGGAGGATCTGCTTCGCCATGAGTTTGCAACACTTTGACTTCAGTTCCCAGACGACTGCCCATGGGGTAGAGGCTTGACTTTTGGCAGTAAGCTGCTGGCTTTGGAAAACATCATGGGTATTTTATTGTAACAGATGCAAGACAGTTTTGGCAGGGGAGCAATAAAGACCTGGAGGGGAAACAGAAAATTACATCTAAGTGCTATAGGAAAGAAGGTGGCAAAAAATAAAGGATGCAGTTTGAATTTGTAGAGCTAAGTCCTTTGCACAATCTGTTTTACAGGCTAGAACTTGCTTGACTTCGGTTTATCCCTCAAGTGAGTCAAGGAATGTTTAAAAGAGAATGAAATGCTGAAGCTGTGAAATGTATGTACTTGGGGACAACTTGGTGTTTGAGGATATTATTGGGGTCCCACTGGCCCATCCAAACTTTCTGTGATGAAAATCCTGCTGTTTTCATACTGCTGAGACATTAGATGTTCTTATACCCTGTGTCTGATTAGACATTTATAACAAGTTTGTTAGGGTAGTAGAAATTTAACTTCTCATCTTAAAAGTGAACAGATTCAGCCATTTCAGTGGAAGAAACATCAGTCTTCGCTATAGTCTTCTGGTGGCTTCATTCATTACATTTGTTGCCACTGGGATTTCAAAATGGGGATAGAATCTGCTTTCAGTTTTAGTATGTGTTTTGTTTTTTAATTATATGGGTTCTTCATCTACTCCAGAAACAACCTCTGGGTCACTCTAAAACCTAAGCAGTCTTGAAGCCAGGATCTCAAACCTTGTAAGTTAGTCACTATTCTAGGCCAAATCACAGTGAATAATATAGCACTGATTGTTAAGATCGTTTTTAGTCTGATATGATTTGCTGTGATAGACTCTTGTTATCCACAGATTGACTCTGAAATCTGTGAGGTTTCCTCTGCTTTCAACCTATTTTCTTTTTTATTGCTCTATATTATGTGATTAGCCCTGGAACCAGGATAGGTGGAAAACTAGGTCAAGATGATAATGCAACTGACTAGTCATAGGATGTTCAGACTGCAAGGTTTAGAGATGTATTTTTTTGGTGACCAAACCTAGATAGAGAGCAGCTAAGTGTGAGTGCTCTCCTATGTGTGTGTATGGGCGTGTGTGTGTGTCAGGGAGGGAGAAATGTAATTATTTCATGGCACTCACATGGACCTGGAGACGTGGCTCTTTTTGAGCAACACTTTTTTTAAAGAGACAGAGTTTCACTCTGTTGCCCAAGCTGGCATGCAGTGGTTGATCCTAGATCCTAGGTTGCTGTAACCTTGAACACCTGGGCTCAAGTAATCCTCCCACCTCAGCTTCCCCAAGTACTGAGATTATAGGTGTGAGCCACTGCACCCGGCCAAACAAAACTCTTTATGTAAGACTCTGTCTCAGTTTGTAGGTCTGCCTTCTCTTTTGTAAACACGGTCCAAACACACTCACATGGTTTGTTTTTGTTAGAGAAATGCCTCATGGTGTCGTAAGAACTTTTCTGTGAGAGTTCAGACCAGTGTCAGATGAACTCCCCAAGGTTGATGTGCTCGGTTCCGTTTTGCTTTCATGGCACTTGGGTTGGTATGAGGGG
Organism: Piliocolobus tephrosceles; assembly: GCF_002776525.5. NCBI lineage: Eukaryota > Metazoa > Chordata > Mammalia > Primates > Cercopithecidae > Piliocolobus > Piliocolobus tephrosceles. The sequence goes on from NC_045437.1 coordinate 31,309,736, forward strand.
GAAATAGCCTACAGAACAGTCTAAGATGCTTTGGATGTATAGTTTTGAAATTGAGAGACAAGTCCGGGCATGGTGACTCACACCTGTAATCCCAGCACTTTGGAAGCCAAAGGCGGGTGGATCTGAGGTCAGGAGTTCGAGACCAGCCTGGCCAACATGGTGAAATCCTGTCTCTACCAAAAATACAAACATCTGGGCGTGGTGGCATGCGCCTGTAATCCCAGCTACTCCAGAGGCTGAGGCAGGAGAATATCTTGGACACGGGAGGCGGAGGTTGCAGTGAGTCGAGACTGTGCCACTGGACTCCAGCCTGGGCGACAGAGCAAGACTGTGTCTCAAAAAAAAAAAAAAAAAAAAAAAAAATCAAAAGACAAATCAATTTTGGCTTTTCCTGAAAATGGATCTTATTTTGAGAACCACAGTTGACACGACTGTGGGAAGTGTTGCTTATTCTTGGCAAGAAAATTACCCTGAAAAGGTGCTTGTGATCCAGGAGACAGAAGCCTGCCCTAGGCACTCTGGCAGAGCTGGGGGAACTGTTCGAACTCAGCATCAGTAGTTTGTATTAAATCCACATTTATATGGTAGGACCCACCCAGAAGAAGAAGGCGCATCCTAAAAAGCGGGATTATTTTAGTTACCCTGTGTAATGGTATTCAGAATGTAACATGGAACGTATATTCAGAATGTAATATTTCTGCTTCAGAAATATTTAGAACCCAACCTAGAGGGTTTGATCCAAAGGATGTATTAAACACTTGCGTGCTTAGCTATATAGAAGCCACAAGACAAAAAGAAGCCGACGAGGCAAATGCAGTCACTGTCAGAGAAGGAAGTGGTTTGACCAGCTTGTGCTCAAGCTAAATCAGACAGAGAGACAGATACAGGGCACAACACTCTCTTTTTTCCTTTTGCACAGGATCTTTAAGCGTCTCTCCATCTTAACCTGGATTCTATTAATAGATTTCAGAGGGACTGTGAACCTGGAAGGGAAGAAAACTGTAGCTCAAATTTAGTATTTCCTTCAATAATGGATGTAGGCAACAAAGGACAGTAGTATTAGCAATCCTTATGTCTTTGTCACCAGCACAAATGATACTCATTATTTGTAGCAGATAAATCCCAATATCATCTACACTCATTACTACTTTGAGAATATGTCAGCTAATCTGTTTAGCAACTGTGTTGCTAGATCTTCAAATTCAGTGTAACAAAGAAGCACATACAGGTTACTGCATTACAAATCTTTAAATATTTAGGATATTGTTTTTCCAGATAATTCATTTTCTTTGTAATCCTATGCATTTCATGCATTTAAAATACAATTTTTGGCCGGGCGCGGTGGCTCAAGCCTGTAATCCCAGCACTTTGGGAGGCCGAGACGGGCGAATCACGAGGTCAGGAGATCGAGACCATCCTGGCTAACACGGTGAAACCCCGTCTCTACTAAAAAATACGAAAAACTAGCCGGGCGAGGTGGCGGGCGCCTGTAGTCCCAGCTACTCGGGAGGCTGAGGCAGGAGAATGGTGTAAACCCGGGAGGTGGAGCTTGCAGTGAGCTGAGATCCGGCCACTGTACTCCAGCCTGGGCGACAGAGCGAGACTCCGTCTCAAAAAAAAAAAAAAACAAACAACAACAAAAAAATACAATTTTTGAAACTTTACCAGGTAGCCAGAGAATCTACAGCACAAAATAATGTGAGAAGGAAGAAAAGGAACCCTGTCTTCAGGGCTACCATTTGATATTTACTTAGATCTTCATTTGCCAGGGAAAAAAGAAGAGCCCAGGACAGCGTGGTATGTTCTAGCCTATTCCCAGGTGACCGGGGGATCTTGATAAAATGCTGTAGGCCTGGGGTGGGGCCTGAGATCTCTGCTTTTGTAACAAATTCAGAATAGCCAGGCTGTAGCCTACAGCAATTCAGATAAGAACCTCTGTTTTCCAAACTCACTTCCTATAATTTTGATAAATCTTAGTTGTAGGTAGCTTAGTTGTAGTATTGCAACACGTGGTTGTGGGAAGCGATGTTCCAGGAGAGAAAATGTGGGAAAATCCCAGAAGACAGACTTCACCTGCTTCAAAGTGTATATGTTGCCTCCTTTAGATCCCAGAGTAACTGCCCTGTTGAGACGTTAATTAGGTGGAAGCTCAGGCTTTGGGAGAGGCTGCCAAGGTGGAGGGTGGCGTGGCAGCATGTGCACGTGTGTTCCCAGGTGACCCTCTCATGGTGTGTGTTCCCTGGGAAGCAGCTGCAGCTGCGCCTTGGAGGGGCCACTTCCTGGGCTTATGGCCCGTGTGCACCAGGTGAGCTGTGATCTGAGCCGTGCGCAGCAGCTGCTTGCCTGTAGCCAATTACCTCAGCCCTGCTGGGTGCAGAAGAGGGCAGATTACCATCTGATCCCATACATGTGTGCGGACCAGATGCTCTGCGCTCAGGAGCATTGTGTATATGGCTTTCTTCTTTCCAGAAGAGAGATTTATTAAGTGTGTCATTGGATGATGCAAGTTGTATATCTTTGTAACGTTTTAATAGACGTTTGCAAGTTAGAGAAAGGTCCTTTGGCAGAGTATCAGGGAGTAAAAATGTCCCTGTACCTCTGCAGCCCAAACAGCTCCTTTAATAGCTCCAGAACCCCGAGATCTGACCGACTGTTCCCTAATGGTGTGCTTTTGGCCTTGGTCAAACCACTTATGTCACGGGCCAACTGGTGACTTCACAGAGTGGCGCTTATAAACAGAAATCTAATTTTGTGTGTTTATCAAAGGTTATCAGCGGCCTGGAAACTGACTCATGCTAATCAAATTCCCAGGAGACTGGCATTGTGCAGTCCAAAGCCAGGTTATTGATTCCTAGTGAAGGAGGGATTCTTCGAGTGGCCAAAGATGTTATTGCCGTCTCTTGTTGGTTTCTGTTATCTCAGTCCTATCTTCTGGGGAGAGAGGTGGTTGACTATGAGAACATCATGTGGAATAAGTCTTAAGGAATGTTCTAGGATTCTAGATACAGTGTCCCCGTTCATGTAGAGGGCTGAAGAACCACACCAAAATTCTGTCTTTGGGTTTGCCTTTACTACATTGCCTTGAGAAACTCTCCCCAACCCTGTTTTTCCCCTTTGTTCTCTTCCTTACGGGAACCCCCCAGGGTGTTCTGGCACAGGTTTCATAGTTTCAGACTCTGCCTGCCTGAGACCACATCCTCTCCCCTGGATTGGATCCAGGTGCTTCCTGGGTCTCCTCCCCTAGGAAGAGTCTTGAAGGAGATGGGCATGAGGATGGGGACAGGTGCACAGCCATTATAGGGTGATCCTTACTATTTCTGCTATTCCTACTCTTTCTTTTTTCCTCTATTTCTACTCTTGAGGTAAACTTTTCTGTAGCCCCAAGAGTGTTCATCTTAGCCTTGAGGAAGCACAGGTGGCACCTCATGACTGGAAGAATTCTCCCTGGCAAACATGCTGTTTTATTATTTCTCTTTTTGAGATGGAGTCTCCCTCTGTCACCCAGGCTGGAGTGCAGTGGCACAATCCCGGCTCACTGCAACCTCCACCTCTCGAGGTCAAGCTCCTGTCTCAGCCTCCTGAGTAGCTGGGACTACAGGCGTGCGCCACCACGCATGGCTAATTCTTGCATTTTTAGTAGAGATGGGGTTTCACCATGTTGGCCAGGCTGGCCTTGAACTCCTGACCTCAAGTGATCTGCCTGCGTCGGCCTTCCAAAGTGCTGGGATTACAGACGTGAGCCACTGCACCCAGCCAAACATGCTGTTTTATACCAGTCTCTGCAGGAAGAGTCCCAATTAATTATCTATGTTCTTAGTTCCCAAAATCTATTGTGTGAACCTGACTGCATCTCAAGAGGCATTTCAGGAAATACAGATTGTTGGACCCTCCGGTGGGTCTGGGTGGGGTCTAGAGTCATATTTGTAAAATATTCCTTGGGAGTAAAGGAATTCCTTGGATCGTGCCCCCATCATGTCAGAATGTTTTTATGGCACGGCTGTCCTACCACCAATGAGTGATAGATGATTAGGAGGTCCCTTATTTATACGTTTTTGCTTACATCTTTACTGAACAACTGTCGTTTTACAAAGCGGTCCTTTGTTTCTTCAAATAAAAGGCTCCCTAGATTATTATTTTTGTTTCATTTTGTTTTTTGTTAAGAAACGGTATTGCTCTGTTGCCCAGGTTGGAGTGCACTGGTGCAATCATAGCTCACTGTAACTTTGAACTTCTGGGCTCAAGCAATCCTCCCACCTCAATTTCCCAAGTAGCTGCGAGTACAGATACACACCACCACTGGCTAATTCTTAAAAATATTTTTTGTAGAGACATGGGTTTTACTACATTGCCCAGGCTGGTTTTGAACTCTTGGCTTAAGAGATCCTCCCGCTTCTCCCTCCCAAAGTGTTGGGATTACAAGCATGGGCCACTGTGTCCGGCCAGGATGGTTCTTCTGATGAGTCACATTTGGAAACCACCACTGTAGACCTGTCATCCCAGACCCAGAGCCCTGATTTTATGGATGAGGAAACTAAGGCCTGGAGAAAGAATGGGCTAACTGGCATCAAGGGTGCCAGGACTGACCCTCGGTTTATAGGGGCAATATACAAAGGTACATTGGAAACTACTGGGTCTGCAAAGACCAGGTTCTATGTGTACTCTCTGGTTCTTGAGGAGATCCACTATTCTGAGCCCCAGGGGCCTTGTTTCTGGGCTGTCGCATTAGAATGGCGATGATGAAATGCTCATATATGCAGGGTACAGAAACAAATATAACCCGAGCATCTTTTCTCAGTTCTAGACTAAAACTTGAGTGACGTCAACCATCCTGATGCTTCCACAGCTGACAGGCCCCTGGAATGCCCCACCTCTTCAGTAGACCATTTCATCCTTCAGTGCCTCAACTTCCCCGTCTATAAAATAAAGATAAATCTATCTGTGCTACCTCCCTTACAAAGTTGATATGAAAATCAAATGAAACATAGGCCAGGTGTGGTGGCTCATTCCTGTAATCCTAGCAGTTTGGGAGGCCAAGGCAGTTAGATTGCTTGAACCCAGGAATTTGAAACTAGCTTAAAAATTTAAAACAAGACACAAAAATTAGTTGGACCTGGTGGCACAAGCCTGTGGTCCCAGCTACTCAGGTGGTGGAGGCTGGAGAATTGCTTAAACCTGGAAGGCGGAGGTTGCAGTGAGCCAAGATGGCACCACTGCATTCCAGCCTGGATGATACGGTGAGACTTGGTCTATGCGTCTGTTGGCGGGGGGTGGGGGTGGGGAGGGTGGATGGGGAGAATGAGAGAGAGAGAGAAAGAAAGAAGTGGGGGAGGGAGAGAGAGGGAAGGAAGGCCAAATGAACAATGCATGTGAAGGGCTTTGGGCAAGAAAGTGCCAAGCCATTATATAAACTTTAAAGGTGGTCTCATTATCATCATCACTATTGTTATTTTACCTCCAGAGACTTTATATGTCTGCTGTGTGGCTCCAAATAGAATCAGTACAGGTGAAAGAAATACTTTATTCTGTTATAACCCAATGAAAGGCTACTTGGGAGGAATCAGGATTTCCATAGAAATACATCACTTCTGAATTTTCCTGAAGTAGCTCTAATGGCCCATTAGCGAATCATTTCACACCCTCTGCCCTTTTTGTGGCCGCTTTCCAGCTGTGTTCCAGAGTTTGGAGTTGTTGGGCAAGCAAGCTGGGACATGTAAGTCAGAGGATGTTTTTCTGTCTGCTCGGGGCGAGGGCTGTCTCTGATACCTCTGCTGCTGCCCTAAATGGTGCAAATGCTCCAAGATTTGTCATTTTGAGAATGGCAGGCTTTTCGACCTCGTGTTCCAGACTAGATTAAGAACCAGACAGATTTTAATATCTGTAAAGAGTTTCTGCAACTGTTCCAGCAAAGAGATATCCCTAGAACAGATAAAGCTTTATTTTCCTCCCCTGGAAATGATAGAGCTTGAGAACAACATAACTCAGTCTGTGGTATAATAATTAACCTTAATGATCTTAAGTACCAACGAAGTCTCCCTAGAGTTGCTCAAAGAAAACATACAGATTTGCAGACATAAGTTATAAAAAGAGAAAACTTAAATAAAATACGAGAAATTCTAATAAAAGGAGTATGTGATTTAACGATACAATGTAAATGGCGTGTGCTTCCTGGAGGGTACTTTTGGGTCTGAGGTCATGTGATTCTGTAACAGCCTCAGCTTTGAATGGCTGGGTGGAGTAGGTGAGAGAACCATGTATATATATAAATTGTTTTAGGCTCGCAGTGGCTAATGCCTGTAATCCCAGCACTTTGGGAGGCGAATCACCTGAGGTCAGGAGTTCAAGACCAGCCTGGCCAACATGGTGAAACCCCGTCTTTACTAAGAATACAAAAATTAGCTGGGAGTGGTGGCAAGTGCCTGTAATCCCAACTACTCGGAGGCTGAGGCAGGAGAATTGCTTGAACCCAGGAGGCGGAGGTTGCACTGAACTGAGATGGTGCCACTGCCCTCCAGCCTGGGTGACAGATTGAGACTCTTTTTTTTCTTTTTTTTTTTTTTTGAGACAGAGTCCTGACTGGCTTCTTCTCACCCCCACTCCCAGATTTATTATTATTATTATTTTTTTTTTTTTTTAGGCGGAGTCTTGCTCTGTCGCCCGGACTGGAGTGCAGTGGCCGGATCTCAGCTTACTGCAAGCTCCGCCTCCCGGGTTTACGCCATTCTCCCGCCTCAGCCTCCCGAGTAGCTGAGACTACAGGCGCCCGCCACCTCACCCAGCTAGTTTTTGTATTTTTAGTAGAGACGGGGTTTCACCGTGTTAGCCAGGATGGTCTCGATCTCCTGACCTCGTGATCCGCCTGTCTCGGCCTCCCAAAGTGCTGGGATTACAGGCTTGAGCCACCGCGCCCGGCCCCAGATTTATTATTATAGACTCTTGGAAGCAATAGGAAGAAGATAGACAATCTCACTTTTTTTAAGTTCTTCAGGTGCAAACAACGTTAGGAAGTATGCAACTTTCTAAGAACTTCATCCTCGTGTATGACCCAAGGACAATGTAAAATAGCACCTCAAACCCCAGTTCCCCAAATTCATGCAATTCTAACAACTGGAGATCGAGATACGCAACAGAAAACAATTCTGGCTCATTTAAGCAGAAAAGAAATTTAGTGACAGAATTTTGGGAAGCTCACAGATACCAACGGAAGTGTGAAGGTCTGGACTTAAGAGAATGGGCAAAAACCAAGGGGGACTAGGTGGCCAGGGGCGGGTCCAAGGTCATGGCACGCGAGCGATCTGCTTAGGACACTACCACCATTACTAGACTCCTGTACGAGTCTTCATCTGTCCCCCTGTGTCTTCACATCCCTCCCGTATGATCCAGAATGCCAGGCACGGTCTCCCAGTGGGCCAAATCTATGTCATATGCTTGTTACTCATGCCTGCGAGTGGGAAGAGAGAATAGACATCTCTATCGGCTGTCTCATAACAGGCGTTTCACCCAACTCCAAAGGGTGATTAGATAGGTACTGGATAGCCACAAAACTGTTCATCTTCCCTACTACATGGGCAAAATGAGTTGGAGGGCTCTGTCTCGTCTTTATCTGCCATCTTTTCTTCGGTCCACATCTTTCTCTTTCCTGGCCTCGCTTTCCTTCTGTGCCTGTCCCAGATGCCCACCCTCTCAGGCTTGGCACAGCTGATAGACCACCAAGCTCAGTGTAATTGGCTCACTGTTGGTCATTTCTCTCTCTCTTTTTTTTTTTTTTTTTTTTTTTTTGAGACAGTCTCGCTCTATTGCCAGGCTGGAGTACAGTGGCCGATCTCAGCTCACTACAACCTCCGCCTCCCATGTTCAAGCAGTTCTGCCTCAGCCTCCCTAGTTAGTAGGTGGGACTATAGGCATGCACCACCACTCCCAGCTAATTTTTGTATTTTTAGTGGAGATTGGGTTTTACCATGTTGGCCAGGATGATCTTGATCTCTTGACCTTGTGATCCGCCTGCCTCAGCCTTCCAAAGTGCTAGGAATATAGGCGTGAGCCACCGCACCCGTCTGGTCATTTCTCTTCCTGTTAGTCCTTTCACTCAGCGCCCCCTCCACCAGCCAAGTCAGAAACCCTGACTGCACCATCCCTGGTGGCCTCCCTGCCTCAGGAGGCAGCCATTCCATCAAAGGACAGCCCTAGGTGTTTAAAAGATTTTGTTTCATGAAGCCAAATATCTCCTGCCCTTTAATCTTTTTCTCGTTGGTACTAGTTCTGTTACCTGTGGCACCCTGAAGTGGTCTACCCCATTCTTCTTGATCATGTATTTTTTGTATGAAACCATCATATCCTATTCCATACCCAGATTGTTTTCTTCGGGGTAAGCACCTTAGTCTCTTCAGCTGTTCATCATAAGATAGCATTGCCATTTTTAACTTTTTTTTTTCCCCCCCGACACGGAGTCTTGCTCTGTCGCCCAGGCTGGAGTGTGGTGGTGTGATCTCAGCTCACTGCAACCTCTGCCTCCTGGGTTTAAGCAATTCTCCTGCCTCAGCTTCCCAAGTAGCTGGGATTATAGGTATATGCCACCACACTGGCTAATTTTTTCTTTTCTTTTTCTTTTTTTTTTTGTATTTTTAGTAGAGATGGGGTTTCACCATGTTGGCCAGGCTGGTCTCAAACTCCTGACCTTGTTATCTGCCCACCTTGGCCTCCCAAAGTGCTGGGATTACAGGCATGAGCCACCACGCCTGGCTGCCATTTTTAAATTTTAATGCCAGAACTGCATCAGATTCTCTACATGCAGTCTTAGCCAGAAGAGGCTTATTACTTCCTCCAGTGATGTGGACAGTTGACTTCCCTTAATGCAGTCAAAGATTGCAGTGCTTTTGTAGTTGGCTCTGTCATGAAATTAAGTTGACCATCTATGAGACCCCATAGGTTGTGCCTGAAATTATGTGGACTTGTTCAAAATATCCTGTGGGATCAGATTCTGATCCACGAGCCTGGGACCGCGGTCCTGCCACTAGCATTCTATGCTGTTAACTTGGTTTGCTTGAGAGAATCTCCCCATGGCCCTGTGGAAGGACTGAGAAGGTGAGTTGTAGGTTGCTAGAAAAGTGAAAAGCTCTAACCAATGAGGAAGATAGAGTTTTATATACTTTATTTTCATTAAGCGGATCCTCATTCCTAAGCAAATAAGTGACATGCTCTTGATGGATAGAAGATGGTATGGGAAGACAGGGTGAGGATTGGTTTGCATTTTGAGTTGAGTATTTATTATTGTTATTATTATTATTTTGAGATGGAGTTTCCCTCTAGTTGCCCAGGCTGGAGTGCAATGGCGTGATCTCGGCTCACTGCAACCTCCACCTCCCAGGTTCAAGCGATTCTCCTGCCTCAGCCTCCCAAGTAGCTGGGATTACAGGCATGTGCCACCACCTCAGCTAATTTTGTATTTTTAGTAGAGATGGGGTTTCTCCATGTTGGTCAGGCTGGTCTTGAACTCCTGACCTCAGGTGATCCACCCGCCTCGGCCTCCCAAAGTGCTGGGATTACAGGTGTGAGCCACCTCACCCGGCTTTTTATTATTATTAAGTCAGGTTTATTGAGATATAATTTGTTTACTCTTCAGCATCATACATTTTCCCCAATTCTAGAAGAAATTAAATAGAGTACACTCACAGCACAAAATTGAGATATTATACTAACATAAGAAGCTAAAGGAAGACCTCTCTAGTTGTACCAGTCTGTAAATTCTGGCAAACACAAGTCTTGTGAATTACCACCACACTCAAGACAGAGAACCATTTCCTCACCCTTGAAAGTATCCCCCATAGTCATCTTTTTCATAATCCCCAGTCTCTGGCAACCATTGATACACACTGTCTTCCTATTTTGCCTTTTTCAGGATGTCATATAAATGGAATCGTAGTCCGCTTGGATGTCTATTAAAAAATACCTTAGACTGGGTTGTTTATAAACAACAGAAATTTATTGCTCACAGTTCTGGAGGCTGGGAAGTCAAGATCAAGGCACGGTCAGATTCAGTGTCTAGTGTGGGCCCCGTTCCTCATAGATGGCACCTTCTTGCTGTACCTGCACATGGTGGAAGGGGCAGATAAGCTCCCTCAAGCTTGTTCTCTGTCTCCCTCTCTCCCTCTCCCTCTTTTCTTTTTTGAGACACAATCTCAGGGTGTCTCCCAGGCTGGAGAGCAGTGGCGTAATCACAGCTCACTGCAGTCTCAACCTTCTGTACTCAAGCGATCCTCCCACCCACAGCCTCCCCGGTAGCCGGGATTACACGTGTACAGCACCACACCCAACTAATTCTGAGGGTTTTTTTTTTTTTTTCTTGAGACAGAGTCTGACTCTGTTGCCCAGACTGGAGTGCAGTGGCGCGATCTCGGCTCGCTGCAAGCTCCGCCTCCCGGGTTCACAGCATTCTCCTGCCTCAGCCTCCCACTACAGGCGCCTGCCACCATGCCCGGCTAATTTTTTGTATTTTTAGTAGCGACTGGGTTTCACAGGCTGGTCTTCGTCTCCTGACCTCATGATCCGCCCACCTTGGCCTCGCAAAGTGCTGGGATTACAGGCGTGAGCCACTGCGCCCGGCCATTTTTAAATTTTTTTTTTTTTTTTTGAGATGGAGTCTCGCTCTGTCACCCAGGCTGGAGTGCAGTGGCCGGATCTCAGCTCACTGCAAGCTCAGCCGCCCGGGTTTACGCCATTCTCCTGCCTCAGCCTCCCGAGTAGCTGGGACTACAGGCGCCCGCCACCTCGCCCGGCTATTTTTTTTGTATTTTTTAGTAGAGACGAGGTTTCACCGTATTAGCCAGGATGGTCTCGATCTCCTGATCTCGTGATCCGCCCCTCTCGGCCTCCCAAAGTGCTGGGATTACAGGCTTGAGCCACCGCGCCCGGCCTTAAATTTTTTTAAGAAACAGGGTCTTACTTTGTTGCCCAGAATGAACTCAAACTCCTGGGCTCAAGTGATCCTTCTGCCTCAGCCTCTCAAAATACTGGATCTACAGGGTCGAGCCAGGGCACCTGGCCTTCAGGCTTCTTATGTAAGCGTTCTACTCTGATTCACAAAGTTCTCTAACCTCATGGCCAAATGACCTCTCAAAGGCTCGACCTCTTAATACTATCACATTGGGGATTAAGTTTCAACATAAGAATTTGGGGAGACAGAAACATTGAGTCACAGCAGAATCATACAGTTTGTAGCCGTTTGAATATTCTTTCACTTAGCATAATGGATTGAGTCATCCATGTTGTTTGATGTTTCAGTAATCCATTCCTTTTCATTGCTGAATAGTATTCCTTTGTATACATGTGCCACAGTTGGTTTATCTGTTTGCTCTTAGAAGGTGCTGTTACATCAGGTAGAAGTTGGTGTAGCATCTCATGAAAGAGAGGTTTTGTGCCCCTTCTTTCAGAAAAATACAGTGAATTGGACAAAGAAACTTTTGCTCTTGTATGTGGTCACTGCATTCCAATCATGCTAGACTGTCATCCCCTAAAGCTTTGGGAAAAAAAGTATGAAAAGTAAGATATTTGAAAAAGAGTATGTATGTTTTCTTTTTCTTTGCCCGCAAGCATCAGCACTAGATTTTTGTCTATTTTTTGTTTTTGTCATAGATTTTTGTCTATTTTGAATACAGATCTTATTTCTCTCTCTCATTACATTTTGAAACAAGTTTAAACCTTTTTGGGTTTTGTTCTGTTTAAAGAAAGAGCTGGTCAGTATCTCTAAAGAAAATCTGTCACTATTTTATGTCTTTATTAAATTGTAATTATTACATAAATAGGGATGCCAGAATTAAACTCTTTTAAAGTACTGTTTTCAGTTTAAAATTGGACTTGTTCCACTGTCTGTGGTAATAATTTTGAGATATCCATGCCAAGAGATATATCATAAACACCGCGTTCTGAAATGCAGGTTAGAGTGGAGAAAGGGATACCATAGCAGAGAGTGATTTGAAATAATTATGTGATGGGAATGTCTGAATTTGTAATCTCTGTATACCTTTGATTTATGATCTGGTAAAAGTAACATTAAAAGAAAATCTTGGATTTCAGAACCTCAGTTGAAAACTTGTGGGACGCTGATTACAGCGTAAAGATGTACTTTCAAGATTCAAAACTGACCACTAGGGCTGGCTAAGTGAATTATTTGTTTGCTTTTTAATGGGGCCAACCTGAACTTACTGCATCCTTCAGTAAACAACAGTAGTTCAGATTATGTGTCTACAACCATAGTTCCTGTAACTAATAAGTGGATGCTGCAGACATTCTTTTAAGGACACCAGATTCTACTGTCTTCCTTTCCTATCTATAAATAAATACAGTTTCCATCAAATCTGAAAAGAATTTATTTGGAACTTGAAGAGATAACTAAAATTCATATAGAAGAGGGGAAAGTGAGTGAATAAGAAATATTTGAAAAATAAGAAGAATAGCCCAGCTGCAGTGGCTCGTGCCTGTAATCCCAGCACTTTGGGAGGCCGAGGCAGGTGGATCACCTGAGGTCAGGAGTTCAAGACCAGCCTGGCCAACATGGTGAAACCCCATCTCTACTGAAAATACAAATAATTAGCCTGGCGTGGTGGCAGGCGCCTGTAGTCTCAGCTCCTTGGGAGGCTGAGACAGGACAATCGCTTGAACCTGAGAGGCAGAGGCTGCAGTGAGTCAAGATCATGCCATTGCACTCCAGCATGAGCAAGATGGAGTGAGACCCCATCCCAAAAAAAAAAAAAAAAAAAAAGAAAAATAAGAATAAAGAGGGGTTCTCACCAGACAGCAAACTGTACTTTAAAGTTCTAGTAATTAAAATAGTGTGACATAGGAACTGACACATAGACCAGTGCAACAGGATAGGGAATCCCAGTGCAACAGAATAGGGAATCCCAAAATGGCCCATATAGGACAGGAAATTTTATATATGGAAAGGAAGTATTTCAAAAGCAGAAGATAAACATCTGTTTAGTAAACTTTATTGAAATAATTGCCTAAAACTTTAGGAAACAAGTATAAGGTTAACTCCTATGCACAAAATTCCAGATAAAAATAGCTAAACATAAAATCTGTGAAAATATTAGAAGAAAACAATATTTTTATTATCTAGAGTGGTTAAACCTCCTGAAGTAAGACTATCAGTGCAGGAAGTCATAAAGGAAAAGATAAACTAAACTGATGTATGCTAATACGTCACAAAAAATAAAAGTTGAGACTTGGCATGGTGGCTCTCACTTGTAATCCCAACACTTTAGGAGGCCAAGATGGGAGGATTGCTTGAACCCAGGAGTTCAAGATCAGCCTGGGCAACATAGCAACACACTGTCTCTTTTAAAAAAAAAAAAAAAAATTAATTTTTTTGTTTTATTTTATTTTTTTTTTTTTTGAGAGAGTCTCAGTCTGTTGCCAGGCTGGAGTGCAGTGGCACAATCTCGGCTCACCGCAACCTCTGCTGCCTGGGTTCAAGTGATTCTCCTGCCTCAGCCTCCTGAGTAACTGGGACTGCAGGCATGTGCCACCACATACAGCTAATTTTTGTATTTTTAGTAGAGACGGGTTTCACCATGTTGGCAGGGGTGGTCTCGATCTCTTGACCTCATGATCCACCCACCTCAGCCTCCCAAAGTGCTGGGATTACAGGTGTGAGCCACCGCCCTTGGCTAAAAAAAATTTTTTTTTAATTAGCCAGGCATGGTGTCTCTATGTTTTAGTCCTAGCTGTTCTGGAGGCTAAGGCAGAAGGATCACTTGAGTTCAGGAGTTCAAGGTTATAGTGCGATTTGATCGTGCCACTGCCTTCCAGCCTGGGCGACAGAGTGAGACACTGTCCCTGTCTCTTAAAAAAAAAAAAAAAAAAGTGACAGGAATGGTTTTGCGAGTGGTGTGAAGGAGTAACTTGGACATTTTACTCAGTCTCCTTCTCCACCATGAGTTTTTTTTTTTTTTTTAACAAGAATGTATTTACAAATTGCATGATTTCCTCAATGTTCTTGCCATAGTACATTAACGATGGTAAACACTCATAAATTATAGAAGCTATTATTATTTTTAAACTGCTTTTTTCACAGTGATTCATATTTAGAAAACGTGTCTCCATGTCTAAATGTGTTTTTGTAAAATTTTCTTATGGTTTGAATAGCATTGCCAATTTGTTGTTGTGGTTGATGCCCTGCATTTTTCTACCATTCCTCATTACTATTGCTCAGTGCAGAGAGTAAAAGGTTTAATTATATTACTAAATGCATTAGCTTTGGAAGAGTCAGGGACACAAAGTTACAAAAGGACTATGAACCCTCTTCAAGGTGTACAGTCTTGTTTGACATTATGTTCCCATAAAAGCCACTAGGGGGACCGGGCCCAGTGGCTCACACCTGTAATCCCAGCACTTTGGGAGGCCGAGGCAGGCGGATCACAAGGTCAGGAAATCGAGACCATCCTGGCTAACATGGTGAAACCCTGTCTCTACTAAAAATACCAAAAAAAAAAAAAAAAAAAAAAAACACGGGCGTGGTGGTGCGTGCCTTGCCTGTAATGCCAGCTACTCGGGAGGCTGGGGCAGGAGAATCGTTTGAATCCAGGAGGCGGAAGTTGTAGTGAGCCACGATCGCGCCATTGCACTCCAGCCTGAGCGACAGAGAGAGGCTCCGTCTCAAAAAAAACAAAAACCCACTAGGGAACAATTTGAGAAAGTTTTCTTTCAAGTGCCAAATTGAGTGTAATTATATGCCTGGGGGGTTGGGCACTGGAGGATCCCCAAGGCCCATGCCCTGTGGAACTTCTAGAGAGGACGTGTCTCTAGGAGCTGGCAAGAAATGGACCAAGGAGCCGAGAATGGGCTACAGATGTTTTTGAAAACTTCCCGTCTTTCTTTTTTGAAACAGGCTTCTTTCTAGTCGAGCCTAGGCACTGACATTGGGATGATTCACATGTAACCCTCTAGAATGCTAGATTAGAAGGTTGGCAAGAAAAGGAGGATGGCAGTTGGTTTCGCGCTGTCTCCCAGGCTGGAGTGCAGTGGCATGATCTCGGCTCACTGCATCCTCCGTCTCCCAGATTTCAGCGACTCTTCTCCCTCAGCCTCCTGGGTAGCAGGGATTACAGGCATGCACCACCATGCTCAGCTAATTTTTATGTTTGTAGTAGAGATGGGGTTTTACCGTGCTGGCCAGGCTGGCCTTGAACTCCCGACCTCAGGTGATCTGCCCCGCCTCGGCCTCCCAAATTGCTGCCATTACAAGTGTCAGCCACTGTGCCCCGCACTTTGTGTTGTTTTCTAGTCTCTCATTTATCTTTCCCTGATCTTTATGATTTTCTTCCTTCTGCTAACTTTGGGCTCTGTTCTTTTATTTCTTTCTTCCCCCACCCCTAGTTCTTTCAGATCAAAAGTTAGGTTGTTTATTTGCAATCTTTTTTTTTTTTTTTGAGACGGAGTCTTGCTCTGTCGCCCAGGCTGGAGTGCAGTGGCCGGATCTCAGCTCGCTGCAAACTCCGCCTCCCGGGTTCATGCCATTCTCCTGCCTCAGCCTCCCGAGTAGCTAGGACTACAGGCGCCCGCCACCACACCCGATTGGGTTTTTCTTTTGTATTTTTTAGTAGAGATGGGGTTTCACCGTGTTAGCCAGGATGGTCTCGATCTCCTGACCTCGTGATCTGCCCATCTTGGCCTCCCAAAGTGCTGGGATTACAGGCTTGAGCCACCGCGCCTGGCCTTTATTTGCAATCTTTATTTTTTCTTAATGTAGGCATTTATTGCTATAAACTTCCCTCTTAGAACTGCTTTTGCTGTGTCTAAGTTTGGGTATGTTGGGTTTCCATTTTCATTTTTCTCAAGATATTTTAACAATTTCCCTTTTAATTCTTTCTTTGACCCATCGATTGTTCAGGAATGTATTCATTTCCACATATTTGTGAGTTTTCCCATTTTCTTCCTATTATTTGTAGTTTCAAGCCATTGTGGTTGGAAAAGATACTTGATGTGACTTCAGTCTTCATAAATGGTTAAGACTTCCTTTGTAGTCCAACATAACTATTCTGGAGAATGTCCCATGTGCACATGAAAAAACTGTGTATTCTGCCCCTGTTGGATGGAATGTTCTGGATATTTGTCTGTTAGGTCCATTGCTCTATAGTACTGTTCAAGTCCTCTGTTTCCTTACTGATTTTGTCAGAATGATCTGTCCATTGTTGAAAGTGGGGTATTAAAGTCTCCTACTATATTGCTGCTTATTTCTTTCTTCTGTTAATATTTGCTTCATATGTTTTGGTGCACCAGTGTTGGGTGAGAAACAGTAGAGGTAAAACTATAGAAAAACAACAGAAAAGATCAGTGAAACTAAGATTTGGGTTTTTTTGAAAAGATAAAGTTCAGACTACCTAAACATTGAGAGGAGACTCAAAATTATAATGAAAGAGGAAATATTACACCAGATATCACAGAAATACAAAGAATAATAGACTACTAAAACAATTGTAATCCCACAAATTGGAAGTAAAATCAATGTGTAGAAGAGATACCTGCATTCCCACGTTCATTGCAGCAGCATTCACAATAGCCAATATTGACCTACATGTCCATCAGTGGATGACTGGATAAATAAAATGTGATATATATGCACAATGGAATAAAATCTATTCAGCCTTTAAAAAAAAAACGAAATCCTGCCATTTGTAACATAGATGAACCTAGATGACATTATGCTAAGTGAAATAAGCCAGACACAGAAGGGCAAATACCACACAAGCACACTTATATGTAGAATCTAAAAAAGTTGAACTCATAGAAGCAGAGAGGAGAGTGGAGGTTGCCAGGGCCTGGATGGGGAATGGAGGGGCATGGGGAGATGTTGGTCAGAAAGTACAAAGTTTCAGTTAGGTTGATTAAGTTCTGGAGATTGATAGGATAGCATGATGACTGCAGCTAAGAATCTATTGTATTCTTGAAAATTAAAATAGGTCTGAAATGTTCTCTCTCAAAAAATTAGAAGTATGTGAGGTGATGAATGTGTTAATTAGCTTGATTTAATCATTTCACAGTGTTTACGTGCGTCAAAACATCACATTGTATGCTGTAATGTATACAATCTTCATCAGTTATCCCTGTGCCAGGCTCAGGGGCTCATGCTTGTAATCCTAGCATTTCGGTAGGCAGAGGTAGGAGGATTGCTTGAGGCCAAAAATTCAAGACCAACCCGGCCAATATATTGAGACCTCATCTCTACTTAAAAAATGAGGCCGGATGCTGTGGCTCATGGCTGTAATCCCAGCACCCGAGAGGGAGATGGGTGGATCACGAGGTCAGGAGTTCGAGACCAGCCTGACCAACATGACGAGACCCTGTCCCTACTAAAAATACAAAAATTAGCTGGGTGTGGTGGTGCACGCCTGTAATCCCAGCTACTCAGGAGGCTGAGGCAGGAGAATCGCTTGAACCTGGGAGGCGGAGGTTGCAGTGAGCCGAGGTTGTGCCAGTGCACCCCAGCCTGGGTAACACAGCAAGACTCCATCTCTAAAACAAAAGAAAATGTTTAATTAAAAAAAATACATTTTATAAATTAATTATCCCTTAATAAAGCTGGGGAAAGAAATAACATGCAATGAATCATACACCATAAAAGAAGAAAATACATAATTTGCTTAAGGTCACTCCACTGGTAAGGGACAGGACATGGATTCAGACCCAGGTTTGCCAAGCTTCCAAACCTGCCTTCTGTCTGATAGGCTGCTGGGTCTAGCCCAGCCCACTCCCCAGTGAACACCATGCCCTTCTTGTGGCACAGGGAGAAATCTGGAAAATCTTCTGGCCAGAGGCCAGCTAGTTTCTAAAATAGTAGCTTCACTGTCTCTTGTCCCTCTCCACAAGGGGAGGAAGGAGCCCTGTGCCAGAGGTCTGGATAGGCCCAGTGAAGCTTCTTCATCTCCACTCCTGAGTTTTATCACTTAAACACTGGTAATGATCACATCTGCCTCATATACTGCACAAAAACCTTACAGTGGTCAGATTATGATGGTGACACTATTCCCAATAGTGACTTTCATAAGATACAAAGACATGGCCAGGCACGGTGGCTCACGCCTGTAATTCCAGCACTTTGGGAAGCCGGGGCGGGTGGATCATGAGGTCAGGAATTCAAGACCAGCATGGCCAATATGGGGAAACCCCGTGTCTACTAAAAATACAAAAGGGCCTGGCGCAGTGGTTCACACCTGTAATCCCAGCACTTTGGGAGGCCAAGGCGGGCAGATCATGAAGTCGGGAGATCAAGATCATCCTGGCTAACATGGTGAAACCCCATCTGTACTAAAAATACAAATAATTAGCCAGGTGTGGTGGCGGGTGCCTGTAGTCTTAGCTCCTCGGGAGGCTGAGGCAGGAGAATGGCGTGAACTCGGGAGGTGGAGCTTGTAGTGAGCCGAGATCTCGCCACTGCACTCCAGCCCTGGGCGACAGAGCGAGACTCTTGTCTCAAAAATAAAACAAACAAACATAAATAAATAAATAAAAATAAAAATACAAAAATTTGCTGGGTGTGGTGGTGCACGCCTGTAGTCCCAGCTGTTCGGGAGGCTGAGGCACAAGAATCGCTTGAACCCGGGAGGCGGAGGTGGCAGTGAGCCAAGATTGTGCCACTGCACTCTAGCCTGGGCGACAGAGCAAGACTGCATCTCAAAAAAAAAAAAAAAAAGGACAAAGAGGAAACTGATTTCATCCCAAAGCTTAGGTTCCTTTGGCAGCCTGCGTGAAGCATGGATAGATGACTTTGACATCTCCATGGGGTTTGTTTGCCTTTTATTTTTATTTCTTTTTTTAGAGATGGGGTCTTTCTCTGTCATGCGGGCGAAAGTGCAGTGACACAATCATATCTCACTGTAGCCTCAAACTCCTGTAACATCTTGGTTTACAGTACCTATAGGAGATCACTGGTTAAGACAAAATGTATAAGGGACACTGATGAGTCAAATTAATGAGGAGTGTAACAGTTCTGATTCTCCATGTTCTCAAGATGATCTTCACCAGCCTGGAACTCCTGGGCTCAAGGGTTCCTTCCACTTCAGCCTCCTGAGTAGTTGAAACTATGGGCATGAGCCACCATGCCTGGCTCTGTTTACCTTTTTGAAAAATAGTCTCTGCAGTGTGTTTAGTGAGGAGACTGACTGAAATGACAGCACACTTAATGCCTATTGGCTCCTTGCCCCAGGAGGACATCGCCAATCATGCCGTGGTTCAAGCTCTAGGAATTTAATGTAGCACAAGATCCCACCTTGGGCAGGAGGTTGCACACCACAGACCTGTGCCTGGGGTGTTACCGGGCTGACCGGGGTGACATTCATACATGAACGAGTCAACTTCACACGTGTTACCGAAAATCAGAAGATAATTGCTTAAACATTTTCCCTCTGAAACAGAAAGGTTTGAGAATCCGAAGCCGGTACTAAGTGGGAGAACAGTGGATGTTATGACCTGGATACCCAGTTCATCCCTCAGGTGATCAACTCTAGCCTCTGGAGACCAGGCGGTTGGAGACCAGGCCCATTATATGGCCTTAAGTGGTTTCTCCAACTTGGTATCATAACGTCTTGGTTTATTATTCCCATAAGAGAACCATTGGTTAGGACAAAAGGCTTCATGGACACTGATGATTCAAATTAATGAACATAACAGTGATGATTCTCTGTGTTCTCATCAAGATGACCTCCATCAGACCTTCAAGTTAGAGTCATCCGATCAAAATGTTTATGCAGGAGTGATGTCTTGTTGTTCTGTCCAATTTAAGTGCTGTTGATTGAGGTAAAGGCTATTCATCCTTGCAATATATACGTTGAGGTGGTGTGATTATAAGTCACAGCTGGAAATCTCTTTCATCTTGCCACCTAGACACTAAACATCATAATTTTAAAAACAAACCCAGAAATTCTATACCATTTAAATGCAAAATTTATAAATGTCCAAGAATTAAAGCAGTAGGGCTTCTGTATTATTCATGTCATAACACATAGGTAAGTTTTCTCTGAATTTTAAAAATGTACACATTTAATATGTTTAAGTGATGTACATTTACATCTTAGTAACTCATCTTTCGTCTTGTGTATTAATCTGAAGTAAATGAAGTGGCAGATATCATTTGTGAAATAGAGGAAATTATCTTGATATTTTTGTTTGCCTTTTTTTTTTTTTTTTTTTTTTTTGAGGGAGTCTCGCTCTTTTGCCCAGGCTGGAGTACAGTGGTGCGATCTCAGCTCACTGCAACCTCTGCCTCCTGGGTTCAAGCGATTCTCCTGTCTCAGCCTCCTGAGTAGCTGGGATTACAGGTGCCCACCACCACGTCCAGCTAATTGTTGTATGTTTAGTAGAGATGGGGTTTCATCATGTTGGCCAGGCTGGTCTCGAACTCCTGATCCACCTGCCTCAGCATCCCCAAAGCGCCGGGATTACAGGTGTGAGCCACCACCCTGACTTATCTTGATATTTTTAAGGACTGTATTGCATTATATTTATTATTGGTTTTAAAGACAAGTTTTAGAGTATTCCATCCCCCCCCACACCCCATTATAGGATTTTGCTCTCTCACCCAGGCTGGAGAGCAGTGGTGCAGTCACAGTTCACTGCAGCCTTGACCTCCTAGATTCAAGCAGTTCTCCCACCTCAGCCTTCCGAGTGGCTGGTGCTGCAGGTGGATGCCACAGCACCCAGCTAATTTTTAAAATAATATATTTTGTATAGATGGTGGTCTCATTTTGTAGCCCAGACTCTTCTCAAACTCCTGACCTCAAGCAATCCTCCTGCCTTGGCCTCCCAGAATGTTGGGATTACAGGGGTGAGCCACTTGGCCTTTAAAGCACTTGATTGATTGATTGATTGATTGAGACGGAGTCTCACTGTCACCCAGGCTGGAGTACAGTGCCGTGATCTTGGCTCCGCAACTTCCGCCTCCCAGGTTAAAGAGATTTTTCTGCCTTAGTCTCCTCAGTAACTGGGACTACAAGTGTATGGCACCATGCCTAGCTAATTTTTGTATTTTTAGTAGCAACAGGGGGTTTCACCATATTGGCCAGGCTGGTCTTGAACTCCTGACCTTGTGATCCGCCCGCCTCAGCCTTCCAAATCGCTGGGATTACAGGCATGAGCCACTGCTCCCGGCAAAGCACTTTAATAAGAGTATCTAAAATAATATATTTACTTAAAATGACTTTGTTATATAATCATATAATACGTTATTTTTAACAGGTCTTAGGGTTGTACAAGACCACTTATTGTGAAAGTTTGTTTGTTTTTGAGACAGAGTCTCACTCTGTTGCCCAGGCTGGAGGGCAGTGGCATGATCTCCGCTCACTGCAACCTCCTCCCGGGTTCAAGTGATTCTCCTGCCTCAGCCTCCCAAGTACCTGGGATTACAGGCATGCACCACCACTCTCAACTAATTTTTGTATTTTTAGTAGAGACAGGGTTTCACCATGTTGGCCACGAACTCCTGACCTCAGGAGATCTTCCCACCTCAGCCTCTCAAAGTGCTGGGATTACAGGCATGAGCCACTGTGCCTAGCCTGTTGTGAAAGTTCAAAGGTCAGCAAAGCTTGGAAAAATCTAAAGCGAGGAAGAAGTCTGTGTTACTTTTCTAGGACGGCCATAGCAAACCACCACAAATTGGATGGCTTAAACCAACAAAGTTTTCTCTGACAGTTCTAGAGACTTGAAGTCTGAAGTCAAGTGGTCAGCAAGGTTGGTTCCTTCTGGAGGCTTTGAGGGAGAAACCCACTTGGCCATACCTCTCTCTCAGTTTCTGGTGGTTGGAGGCATTCCTGGCGTTTCTCAGCTTGTAGACACATCCCTCAGTCTCTACCTCCATCTTCACATCACCTTTTTCTATCTCTGCATGTCCTTTTCTATCTCTTACCAACACACACTCAGTGGATTTAGGGGCTGCCCTAATCCAGGATGATCTTATCTTAATCCTTAACTAATTATGTTTGCAACGACCCTGTTTCCAAATAAGGTTATATTCTGAGGTTCCAGGTGGACAGGAATTTGGGGAGGGATACTATTCAACTTAGATGCTTGCTTGCTTTCTTTTCTTTCCTTCCTTTCTTTCCTTCTTTCTTTCTTTTTGATGAAGTTTCGCTCTTGTTGCCCAGGCTGGAGTGCAATGGTGCAATCTTGGCTCACCCCAACCTCCGTCCCCCAGGTTCAAGAGATTCTTCTGCCTCAGCCTCTTGAGTAGCTGGAATTACAGGCATATGCCACCACGCCCAGCTAATTTTGTATTTTTAGTAGACACAGGAGTTCTTCATGTTGGTCAGGATGGTCTCGAACTCCTGACGTCAGGTGATCCGCTGCCTCGGCCTTCCAAAATGCTGGGATTATAGGCGTGAGCCACTGCACCCGGTCAACCTAGATGCTTTCTACTCCCCCATTTCCAGTTGGAGGCAGAGTTACAATTCATAGTCCTAGCCCACTGTCCTCTCTCCTCCACCCAGATCCTGTGCCTCCACCTCCTCCCAGCTTAGCTAACTCCTACTGGACCATGAACCACTACCACTTCCTAAGGAAAATCTCACTATACACATCTACCCCCAAAGCAAGCCAGTCCCCCTTTTATAAGTTTCTGAAGTAACCCGTGCTTTTGTTGAAGCATTCTTCATATAATTAGTGTTGTTTTTTAAATTTACGTAACGTAAATTTATATTATATATTTTGTACATTCTATTTTCTGTAATATTTTATGCTATGTAATACTTTATATAAAGTATACTTTAGTTAACGATTTGTATAATTCTTTTAATGAATTACACATTGACTGTGAACTGTGTGAGGGTATAGGGACCAACTGATTTATTCATTGCTTTGTATCAGCACTGAGCCCGATGACATCACTCAAGTTTTGAACCGTATTCTCTTTATAACATCACTTTAATTTTTCAGAGAAAATCTGTTCCTCAGCACAAGACTGACCCCCTTCTGGGTCTGCTATTGACTGCCTCATCAGGAATTCCCCTTTTGGGGATGCAGGCTGGGGGAGTTGTATGTTTTCTTTATTCAGCCTTCATGTCCCACAAAGCAGGCAAAAGATCTATGGTTGGATTTTGTGTTGTCTGAGGGATATCTACATTGCCTTGGAATCTGAGGCAGGGCATTTAAAATACAGCTCCTTTGCGCAAACTGTAATCCCAGCACTTTGGGAGGCCGAGGCAGGCAGTTCACTTTGAGACCAGGAGTTGGAGGTCAACTGGGGAAACATCACGAAACAACACCACCACAAAAAAAAAAAAAAAAAAAAAAAAAAACCCCAAAATTAGCCAGGTATGATGGTGTGCACTTATTGTCCCAGCTACTAGGGAGGCTGAAGTGAGAGGATCCCTTGAGCCCAGGAGGTCGAGGCTGCAGTGAGCTGTGATCACACCATATACTCCAACCTGGGCAACAGAGTGAAATCCTGTCTCAAAAAATAAAATACAGTACAGCTTCATTCATTGATCCTATTGAGATTTAAGAAAAGAATGGCCTAAGGAAGCTCACTTTTCTTATTTGTTCTTCCTCTCAGTTGCTTTGTTTGTTTGTTTTTGAGACAGTATCTTGCTCTGTTGCCCAGGCTGGAGTGTGGTGGCGCAATCTCGGCTCA
Organism: Piliocolobus tephrosceles; assembly: GCF_002776525.5. NCBI lineage: Eukaryota > Metazoa > Chordata > Mammalia > Primates > Cercopithecidae > Piliocolobus > Piliocolobus tephrosceles. The sequence goes on from NC_045437.1 coordinate 31,333,347, forward strand.
CTCCTGTCTCTGCCTCCGGGTCCAAGGGATTCTCCTGCCTCAGCCTCCTGACTAGCTGGGATTATAGGCATCCACCACCACGCCCAGCTAATTTTTGTATTTTTAGTAGAGGCGAGGTTTCACTGTGTTGGCTAGGCTGCGCCCACCTTGGCCTCCCAGATTCTGGGATTACAGGCATGAACCACCCAGCCTAGTCTCAGTTGCTTTTTTTCCCTTTCCCTCCCACCATCTATCCACCACCCTGGCTCCAGGTAGAGAGAGAATTGGGTCATCTAAATTTTAAAAACAAATTTTCTTTAGACATGGTATCAATAGTCTTTGATTTGGAACTTCAGCCATATGAAAGGGCCTTGTAAGGGGCCTTTGGACTTAGTCACACATTTGTTTTTTGAAGATGTCCCCAATGAAATTGGACCTTGTCAACTTTGTGCCTGATGATTTAAAGAACCCCCTTTTTCAGCTCTTCTCTAAGAAACAGTGTTGACATTTTCCACGGATCTGTGTGTGTATCTTCTCTTTCCTTTAAGTCATTTCTGACTTTCAGCAGTCTTTTTTAACTCCTCTCCTTTTGCTCAAAGCCAGAGTACCTGGAGGCCATCCCTTTTGAGAACAGGTGGTGCCAACATGTAAATCCTTGGAGAAGTTGGACAGGGAGGGAAAATAAATAAATCTCACCTGACACTCTCAGCAGGCCGGAAGAGCTTGTCTCAGAGAAGCTGCAACAAGTCTCTCAGGAGGAAATGTCTGCAGAGAGTCAGGGTGTGAAGTGTTAACAACAGCAAAAACCCTGTGTTTGAGTGGTGCTCTGTCCTTGGCAGTGCAGTGTCCTGGACCTCCCCTGGAACTTATTTTAAGCCCGTTAAGCATCTGGTGAATTGTGTATCTCAAGTCCTGAACCGGGACTGCTGCCACCCGCATTAAAGCTCCAATCTGCATGGAAAAGGAGTGTGGTTTGCACCCCAGCCTGGGGAGCTAGAACAAGTTGGGATGCCCCTGTATCTGTGAAAAGTATCTGTGAGTCTCAAGGGAACAGTGCCACAAGGGAAAACTCTTACCAAAGTTTCCTCCCTACCTCACCCAGAGATTGAGGAACTCCTCTGTTCAAATGCTTTTGTTTCTGTCCCCTTCCAGATTCTTCCAGATCACACTCTTCCTGGTGTGAAGTTCAAGAAATAATTTTTCTCGGTGTTTGTTTTTCCACGCAGCCTCTGGCTTTGATTTTGCTTTTGGATGCTTTCCGTTTTCTCTAAATAGGAGGGTTCCAAGTCTAGTGTGTGCCGTCTGCCTCCTATTTCCTGCTGAGAACACTTGGTAATGAAGTGAGTTCCTAGTACTCTAAAACACGTTTGTGGCTCAAAAGCCCATACCTGCTCGTACCTCTGAAGTTAGGCCAGACCCCCAGCTATTCATGCTGTGTGCATTTTCTCCCAGAGCCGGAGTTTTATGTCTACAGAGACCTTCTCTTAACATTTAAAAACCATCACAATATTGACTAATGGCATTATAGTATGTTTAAACATTTAATATTACCACAACCTAGCTTTTGAAACTCCTGCCTCAGGAAAGGGAAAACCTTGATTTTTTCCTTTTAAAGGAGGCAGATGAGCCCAAAGGAAGGGCTTTTGCCCAAATATTTGTGACAAATGGAGGGAAGATAAGAAAGCAGCTGTTCTGGCCTGTAGGCCAGAACAGGGTAGGTGCTGGGAGAGGCGGGGGCTATGCACGCATACACATGTATCTGATTTATTCGTGGCAGTTGCTTGTGTCTGTGGGAGCAGCCTAGCCTGCATGTTTTACAGAATATTCGGGGCCAGCTGATCCCGGAGCCTCGCTGGGATGGGCAGCCTCCCAGGCGCCACCTTGAGTCTTGGGGCAGTTCCAGGACCTCTGGGATCATCCTCAGAGTTCAGGTCAGGCCAGAAGGCGTTCACTTGCCCTGGGAGTTGAGAGTCAGACTCTGGCTGATGGACCGGGAAGCAAAACAAGAGTCCAACATTGGTCTGTATTTTGAAAAACATCTGTCTCATCTCTCTCTGGCAGAAGAGCGTGGCTTGCAATTAGCCCCACTCTATGCTTAGGGTCTACACTAGCTCAATCCTCCAATGTCCAGCACCCAGGCACGCCCGCACACACCCCCATCCTTCTCAGTGCCATGACTTAGGCCCACCCAACCCTCACAATAACTCTTTGCCTCAAGGGGCCACCAGGGGCTCTGCCTCTAAGGTACATTTGCCCCAGCTTTCCAGCCCTTGAGTTTTAGAGTCCATTTCTGACTCTCTGCCTGTTCATGTGAACTTGATTTTTCCAGAGATCCTTTTTTTTCCAGACATGGCTACGGTTCCTTTTGTCCCATTCCTAACACAGAATCTGTTTGGACCCACCCCCCTGTGTGAGTTCACCTTTCAGGGCTTCCAGCCTGGATGGTCACAGCAGACAAGTTTAACTAGTTGACCTATGATTACTCAGAACGTTTCTGATCGAGAAGGGAACTTACGGTAATTGGTATTTACTGTGTGGCAGGTGGGAAACCCGCCATCTGAGTCCATTATCCCATTGAAGCCTCCTGTAGGTAGATGAGCCTGAGGGACTCATCTCTGAAATTGCGTGGCTTGCCCAAGGGCCCAAATGGCAGTGCTGAGACCTGAACAAAGGATAATCTTGCACCAGATAGTTAATATTCAGATGAATTTGGACAAAGCTCTTTAGGTATTCGGACAGAGAGTCCCAACTGGAAGGGGCCCTTTTTGTTGTTGTTTTTCCCACTACCAGCCCACAGATTGAACAGAAATCTTCGTGGATGCCTTTCATCCAACCTGGCTTCCCAAATATGCCTCCAGCATCTTCTTTTACATCCAGATTAGCTGAGTCCTGTCCATTCCTGATCGGCCTGTTTTGACGACTGTTATTTCCCACCATCTCCTATTTGGGAAATATTTGGTTGGTACAACACTAATTGCCGTTTTTCCTTTTTTTTTTTTTTGAGACGGAGTCTGGCTCTGCCGCCCAGGCTGGAGTGCAGTGGCAAGATCTCAGCTCACTGCAAGCTCCGCCTCCCGGGTTCACACCATTCTCCTGCCTCAGCCTCCCAAGTAGCTGGGACTACAGGCCCCCGCCACCATGCCCTGCTAGTTTTTTGTATTTGTAGTAGAGACGGGGTTTCACCATGTTAGCCAGGATGGTCTGGATCTCCTGACCTCGATCCGCCCACCTCAGCCTCCCAAAGTGCTGGGATTACAGGCGTGAGCCACCGCGCCCGCCCGATTTTTGCCATTTTAATGGCACCAACCCAATACTGATAAGGCTCCGATGAGTGGAGGAACACCGGGTTCTTTCTCTCCAGTCAAATTAGATAAAAAGACACGGACACACGTGGAGTGGTTTTAAGGCGAGGTGGAGAGTTTAATAAGAAAGAAAAGGCAGAAGGAAGAGGCTTCCCCATACAGAGAGGGAGCGGGGCTCCAAAGCCAAAAGAGGAGACCCCCAAGTGGGGTGGAAACCAGCCAGGTATATGTAGAGCCTGGAGGAGGCAGTGTCTGATTTGCATAGGACACAGGGGATTGGTTTGACCGGACATATCATTTACCTAACCTGCAAAAACACTGGCCCTCCCACCCTATCCTTTTAATATGCAAATACAGGGCACCATGATGTTCTACACATGTGAGGATATGTGGGGGTGGCCATGTTGCCAGGCACACGTGGGGCAAGAGCAAGAAGACAACAGTGAGAATGGCCATGTTTGGGTGGACCCAGTTTCTAATGGCCTGTATTTGCATACCAAAGGTTGCCAGCTGTAAGAGCTGGGGCTTTTCTGGAGCTGCTTTAAAAATGGAAACTTTGGCCAGGCACAGTGGCTCACCCCTATAATCCTAGCACTTTGGGAGGCCAGGGCAGGTGGATCACCTGAGGTCAGGAGTTCAAGACCAGTCTGACCAACATGTCGAAACCCCATCTCTATTTAAAAATAGAAAAAATGAGCCAGGCATGGTGGCACACACACCTATAATCCCAGCTACACGGGAGACTGAGGCAGGAGAATCACTTGAATCCAGGAAGCAGGCAGAGGTTGCAGTGAGCCTGGATCCCGCCATTGCACTCCAGCCTGGGCAAGAGTGAAACTCCATCTCCAAAAAAACAACAACAAAAAAAACCAAAACACTTAAAATGCAATCCTTTAGCAAGTTAAAAGTTAAAGTGGGACAAGTCCTCCTTGGGTTGTTTGAAGCTGCAACCCTTTTCCTTATCCAAACCTGGTCATGATGAGCAGCATTAGGACGGGACTTTGCCACAAGGAATCCTAAGGTCATGGTAAGGGTTTTTTGGGGAATCAGACAGAGGTAGAATTGAATCCCAGCTCTACCGTTTTCAGCTTTCTGACCTTGGGCAAGTTAATCTCTTTAAACCTCAGTTTTCTTACCTTTAAAAGACAGATTATAAATTCAACTTGGTAGGGTTGTTTTAGATTGAAATGAGCTGATGTGTGTGTGCAGTTAACACAGTACACAGAGTATAGTTACTATAGTTAATATTGGACTTCCCCCCATGTCTTTTATAAAACCCACATTCGTTTTTGGAACTTCTAAAATAAACGTATCATTAAAAGCAAGCTTTGCATTTTCATCATTTGTGTTTGTGCATCCAACAATTTAGGGTTTCCTTAATGCTTCACTTACTATTATTTGTAAATTAAATCCCAGTAGATAAATTCAAATGCCTCTGCATTTTCCTTTCTGAATATAACTGAGAACCAGGGGTTGCAGAGAGATTGAACCCATCACAGTTCCAGCTGTCAACAGACCCATGAAGAGTGCACTGATCAGAATCCAAGACTTAAAAGTTGCTCTGTCAACATCTGTAAAGACATGGCTTATCCGTTTTTCTAGGCCAGCGTTCTGTTGGTTTAGTTTTCTTGTAATCAAAGTCCTATAAACCAAGAGGAAAAATTCGAAAGGATCGTGACGACAGATGAACAACAGGGAAAATATCCAACGAGCTTGGCTTCTAAGGGCTGTGTCCTTTGCTTGGGGTGGAAGGTCACAGAACTTAGCAAGCCAGTCTGCATGAGCCATCATAGATTAGGGGACTTGCCAGCCCAGTCAGCCTGCCTGCCTGCCTGCCACAGAGCCTCTGAAAAGAAAGAGAAAATCAGATCTTCAAAAATGCTCCATACACTGCAGAGAAGAGATTCAGGAGAACAGTGCGTGACCTTAGCCAGAACATGTTGATGGGGATAGTCATTTTTGCAATTTCTTGAATATCTTTTCTCTGCTGGTTTCAAAACTGTGAAATAAATTCAGAAAAGAAGCCCACTATTTTGATGGAAGCTGTTTTGATATAAATGAAACCAGGCTTGGCACAAGGTGGAGGCAGGCTCTGGCCCAGGCAATGGAGCGGACGCTGGGAAGAATTGAGGCGAGCTGGGGAAATTGTTTCAAGATGGAGCTGGATCCACTTGAAAGCGGAGGGAACTGGAGGGTACAGACATGCCATCAGTGTTTGAATTTGTGTGTGAGGAGGATCAAATGCCTTCTGAGATACGTGGACCCACGGGAATCTCCCTTCTTTTAGAGTCACCTCTGAGGAAGGTAAGAAGAGTGGCCGCCTTTTGGATGCTGTACTATGCGGGTTTGAGGATTACTTATTGGCTGGTTGTGACCTGTTGGATTTGGCTGGTTTGGAGAAAGGCAGAAACGGCAAATGTGCCAGCAGCTCTCACAGTGGAGGAACACGGGAGATGTGGCAAGGGCAGTGTGCAACTCAGCCCTTAGATCATCTTTGACACACTTTTCAGGGTGTGGTGGCCTTGAGGTTAGAAGATACATCAGACAAAATCTCTGAGACACGGTCTGCCTTCAGTTATCCCTGGGCGTGGATAGTAGCCTCTTCCAAGGCAAGGCTAAGGGCACTGCTATGTGTAGGAAAGCACAGAAATTGCCATGGGCAGTGCACCTGGCAGGGCTGAAGACTTAGTGAGGAGGATGCCCTGGATTTTCTGTTTTTCAGCCCTGGCCAATCCTCAGCTCTGAAGGACAAGTCATAGCAAAGCCCCCTGTGATATGAAAGACATGTTTTTGGCTGGTCCAGGGAGCAGGGCACAGGGGAGGTTTGGAAGCTTATTAGCACATGAGCCAGGCAAAGAAAGTAGAGAAGAGATTTGGACACGAATACATAGAGAAAGTAAATAAAATGCAGTTGATATGATTGCATGGTAACATGAATATATTAGCATATACAACTGCTATAGACTGAATGTTCTCTCCACCCAGAATCCACATGTTGAAATCTAATCCCCCATGTGAAAGTATTTGGAGGTGAGGCCTCGGGGAGGTGATTAGATCACGAGGGTGGTGCCTTCATGAATGGGATTAGTACACTTACAAAAGAGACTCCAGTTCGTGACCAGCCTGGCCAACATGGTGAAACACCATCTCTACTAAAAATACAAAAATTAGCCAGGCGTGGTGGCGCGTGTCTGTAATCCCATCTACTCTGGTGGTTGAGGTGGAAGAATGGCTTGAACCTGGGAGGCAGAGGTTGCGGTGAGCTGAGATCGCACCACTGCGCTCCAGCCTAGGCGACAGGGTGAGACTCTGCCTCAAAAATAAAAAACAAGCCAGGTGCAGTGGCTCACGCCTATAATCCCAGCACTTTGGGAGGCCAAGGTGGGCAGATCACCTGAGGTTGGGAGTTCGAGACCAGCCTGACCAACATGGAGAAACCCCATCTCTACTAAAAATACAAAATTAGCCAGGCATGGTGGCACATGCCTGTAATCCCAGCTACTAGGGAGGCTGAGGCAGGAAAATTGCTCAAACCCAGGAGGAGGAGGTTGGGGTGAGCTGAGATTGCGCTGTTGCACTCTGACCTGGGCAACAAGAGGGAAACTCCGTCTAAAAACAAAACAAAACAAAAAAACGAGACTCCAGAGAGCTCCTTTACTTCATGCACCACATGAAGACAAAACACGAAGGCAAGGCACCATCAGTGAACTGGGAAGTGGCCCTCGCCAGTCATCAAGTCTGCTGCACCTTGATCTTGGACTTTCAGCCTCCGGAACTGTGAGAAATAAGTTTCCTTTGTTTATAAGCCACCCAGTCTATGGTAATTTGTTATAGCAGCCCGGATAGATAAAAACGAAAACATATCATACACTATTACTTTAGCAGTGTTTAGAACTTCTGTTAATGAGGAAAGACTTGGTTGCATGAGGACAAAGTAGAGTTGGTTTGTGACGTTGGAACGGTGGGAATAATGTGGAGAGGATGCTTTCTCCACTGAAGTGGGGTCACATGAGCAAGCTTCGGAGGTGGAAGGGGCCACCAGGGGATTCATGGCCTAAATTAGATGGAATATTAGATACTCACTGGACCGACGTGAGGGGAAAGGATGTGTGAGATGCTAGCAGGACTATGAGGTCTGTCTCTTCAGGGTAATGGGGCATGTTAGGAAAGTGAGAAAGATACCACCAAAAGGACATGTTCACCCAGGCACGATGGCTCATGCCTGTAATCTCAGTGCTTTGGGAGGCCGAGGTGGGCAGATCGCTTGAGCTCAGGAATTCGAGACCAGCCTGGGAAACATGGTGAAACCCTGTCTCTACCAAAAATACAAAAAATTAGCCCGGCATAGTGGTGCACACCTGTAGTGTAGTCCCAGTTAGGAGGCTGAGGTGGGAGAATGGCTTGAGCCTGGGAGGCGGAGCTTGCAGTGAGCTGAGATTACACCACTGCACTCCAGGCTGGGTGACAGAGCAAGGCCCCCTCTCAACAACAACAACAAAAAAGGACATACTCTCACAAATTGAGATTTTTGTAGGGGTTAAATGGCTCAAGAAAAGGTAGACCTCTAGAGATAGAAAGTGGTGGCTGGGATTGGAATGGGCATTAACTGTGAAGTGAGCATGAGGGATCTTTATTAGAGTAATGAAAATGTCCTAAACTGATTTATGGTGATGGTCACACAACTGGGTAAATTTCCTAAAAATCATTGAATTATACATTCGAAACAGATGAAGTATATATGTTAGATGTTAGATATGCCTGAGTAAAGTCATCTTTTAAAGAGCCTTTTTTTTTTCTTTTTAAATGGATCTTTTCATGGACCAGCATTTGTTGTGGTGCCACTATGCCACTCTGTGGTGCACTATGCTGGTGCACGGAAGTACACAGACTAAAGAGTTTTACAAAGGACAAAAATAGGCAGTTCTCAAGACAAATGACTACTAAGAATTTTGACCTCAGTAGTCATCACTGACTTGTGGATTTGAAGTAAAGTGAGGTCACTTTTGATTATTAGACTGGCAAGGATCATCAAGAGTGGCAAGATGATAAAGAGTCACAAGAGCACAGTGGCTCACGCTGGTAATCCCAGCACTTTGGGAGGCTGAGGTGAGCGGGTCACTTGAGGTCAGGAATTTGAGACCAGCCTGGCCAACATGAAGAAATCTTGTCTATTAAAAATATAAAAATTAACCGGGCATGATGGCGGGCACCTGTAATCCCAGCCTCGGGAGGCTGAGGCAGGAGAATTGCTTGAACCTGGAAAGTGGAGGATGCAGTGAGCCAACATCGCGCCACGGCCCTCCAGCCTGGGTGACAGAGCGAGACTCCACCTCAAAAATAATTAATTAAAAAAAAAGAGTGACAATATTCAGGAACACATGGGTTCTCTAAGACACCACTGATGGGATTCTGAATTGTCACCCTCTTGCTAAAGTACATATGAAAGACAGTACATATGAAAGAATTTGAATGTGCTTGTGACCCAGTAAGACCTTTGACCTAGGAAATCCCCCTAAAGGAATTTATCTTCAGGAGACTTCACCATCAACATGCTGACACTTCCCACACTTTTATCTCCAGACCAGTCTGCTGCCCCCAAATCCGGATTCAGATATCCAGCTGCCTCACAACTACCACATGAGCATCTCAAACTCAAGGTGTCCAGAACTTCTGAACAGATTTATGCATTCAGAATAGATCAGATAGACCCTTCCCCAGAAAGCTGCTCTACAGCCTCAGGTGATGACTGCTCACTCCATCCTCTCAGGTACTCTGATACCTAGACACCACCTGTCTCAGTCCATTCGTGCTGCTATAACAAAAATACCACAGATTGGGTGATTCATAAAGACAGAAACTTGTTTCTCACAGTTCTGGAGGCTGGGAAGCCCAAGATCAAGGCACTAGCAAGCTTGGTGTCTAGTAAGGGTGTGGTCTCTGCTTCCAAGATGGCACCTTGTTGCTGCATCCTCCAGAGGGGATAAACGCTGTGTCCTCTTATAGTAGGAAGAATGGAAGAACAGAAGAGGCCTTGCTAGTTCCTCCAGTCCTTTCATTAGGTAGCTAATCCCATTCACGAGGCCTCTGGCCCCATGATCTAATTACATCCTAAATACCTCACCTCTTAATACTATCACATTGGGATTTAAGTTCCAACACTGGGATTTTGGAGGGACACACACACTAAAACCACAGTACCGTCCCGACTCCACATCCCATATCCAATCAAAAAGCAAAAGCTGTTGTCTCCACTTTCATCATCGATGATGATTCTGGCCATTTCTTACCACTTTCACTGCCATTCTACAGTGAGCCAGCTTTCCTCTCTGGAATTCCTGTAGATGTTATTCTGTCTGGTCTCTCTGCTTCTAACCTTGCCCAGTCATAGTCTGTTCTCAACACAGAAACAAAGGGGTCATATTAAAACGTAATGCATTTCACATTACTCCTCTGCTCAAAACTCAGTAGCTCCCAATTTGCGCAAAAGTCTTTAGCCTACTACAAGTCCTTGCATAAATGGGTCTCTGTTACCTCTGCTAACTTACCTCCTATTACTCCTCACTCACTACTTTGCAGCTACAAAGGCCTCCTTGCTGTTTCTCCAACACAGCAGGTATGATTCCAGTTGACCACTTCTGCGCCGGTCGTTCCCTCTGTCTGGAACACTCTTCTCCCAGGTAGCTGCACAGCCAACTCTTTGACTTCTTCAAGTCTTTTTTCAATGTATTCTTCCCAGTGGGGCTACTCTAACTGCAGAATTTAAAATTTCAACCTGACTTCCAACCCTTGGCATGCTGGAACCTTTGTAGCCTGTTGAGTGTTTTGTTTAGGGTTTCACTCCCATTGCCCAGGCTGGAGTGCAATGGCGCGATCTTGGTTCACTGCAGCCTCTGCCTCCCAGGATCAAGCGATCCTCCAGCCTCAGCCTCCCAAGTAGCTAGGAGCAGAGGTGCACACCACCGCGCCTACCTAATTTTTGTATTTTTTATGGAGATGGGGGTCTCACCGTGTTGCCCAAGCTGATCTTGAACTCCTGAGCTCAAATGATCCACCTGCCTCAGTCTCCCAAAGTGCTGGGGTTACAGATGTGAGCCACAGCACCCGACCTTTTCAGTGTTTTCTATTTCTTATAGCCCATCTCACTTTGTAACACACCTTATAGTTGGATGCTTACTTTCATAGGTGTATTGTTTGTCTGTTTGCCCCCACTAGATTGTAAGCTCCACAAAGACAGGAATCTTGGTTCACTTCTGTGTCCCCGAATGCCTAGAACAGTGCCTAGCTTGTAGCAGGTATTCAATAACTATTTGAATGAATAATGAGTGAGTGAATTTGTAATGAACAACTAGTAATTTTATGACCAGAAAAGATAGCATTATGTCAAAAGGAAAAAAAGTGAAATGAGTTCCTACGTACGTGTTCTGATGCTCCTCAGTTCCCTGATGAGGTGAGACTGACTCGATCACGTACAGCAAAGACTGACTTTCCCAGCACTCCCTGTCGTACCACCCCTCCGGGAAAATGTGGCCAACCTCATCAAGATAAGTTGTGTGGTAGAGCTGTGTGGCTAGAGTTCTAATTTGATGGTGTATAGATGCAGGTAAATCTTAGAGAATTATAAGAAACCTTGATCCACTCACAATAATTTAATAAAGAAATGCAATCACTGGCAAATACAAGCCTAGAGATTCTCTCTTTAGGGCCAGTATCTCTGCAGTATGTTTTATAAAATCAGTTCAGATCGTTGATCAAGCATTTTCTGCTTCATTTAGCTTCCGAGTTCCTATTTCCAACAGGTGTGTGGGTGCTGTAAAAAGCTTTTATTGATTCATGCAGAAAGGAGGTACATTAAAACCTTTGAGGAAACCAAATCTTCGTGTAAGCTTACATGATAGAAAGGCCACGCTGTTATTCCCTTCCTGTGACGCTTTATTGGAGTTGAAATGTGCAGTACATCCTATGATGGAGTTACTTTGTTGTAAGAGTTGTGAATTTAACTCATCTGTGATAGTTTGAGATGTGAATTTTCAAGATCAATATGAAAGTCGGTGAAACTTTGTTGCATAGAGGTCAAAATATTTTTTTTCATTGATCATATCATTTAGCTGCTTTTTATCTGGTGTTTTCTATAGTTCTCCCTCTTTGTACTCCTTAAATCTAGGAGCTCATAGCAGTAAACAGAAAAAGAACTAACTCTGCTTCAGCACAGAGGGATATTGCAGCTAATGGTCCGATGAGTGCAAGAGGTGGAATTTAACCAGGGAAAGGTGGAGGATGGACACTTAATGCTGATTGACACAAATGTAACTGCTGCCTTAGAAGCTGGTATCTTGAATTTAATTAGTGTTATGCAACCATAGAGTAAAATATCTCTTTCTTACTCCTGTTAATGTAATCCTACCTCTGTTCTGTCTTAAAGAGAAATTTATTCTCAGCTGGACTCAGTGGCTCATGCCTGTAATCCCAGAACTTTGGGAGGCTGAGGCAGGAGAATCACTTGAGGTTAGGAGTTTGAGACCAGCCTGGGCAACATAGCAAGACCCCATTTCTATTACATAAAAATTAAAATAGCTGGGAGTGGTGGCCTGCGCCACTTGGGAGGCTGAGGCAGGAGGATCACTTGAACCCAAGAGTTCAAGGCTGCAGTGAGGTTTGTTTTATTTCGTTTTGTTTTGAGACGGAGTCTTACTCGGTCACCCAGGCTAGAATGTAGTGGTGCCATCTTGGCTCACTGCAACCTCCACTTCCTGGGTTCAAGCAGTTCTCCTGCTTCAGCCTCCTGAGTAGCTGGGATTACAGGTACCTACCACCACGCCCAGCTAATTTTTGTATTTTTAGTAGAGATGGGGTTTCACTATGTTGGCCAGGCTGGTATCTAACTCCCGACCTCAGGTGATGTGCCCACCTCGGCCTCCAAAAGTGCTGGGATTACAGGCGTGAGCCACTGCACCCGGCTGGCTGCAGTCAGTTATGCTTGGCAGCACTGCATTTCAGGCTGGGTTACAGAGTGAGATTTTGTCTCACAAAAAAGAAAAAAAAAGAAAAATTTATTTTCAGTATTGGTTTGATTTTTAAGATGCATATTGGTTTATATTAATCATTGGTATCAAGAGTAAAATGTCATTGAGCTCCTTTTACAGGCTTAATGTTGGGGAAAAGACCGATTATAAACTGACTTATTTTGTGTATTTTCCCATTATACGTCAAGAACTATGATTTTACTAGTAAGCTACCAAGCTAACGCACCAGGGTTTTATGGATGTTGGCAGAAGACAGACTCCTGGCTCAAAGATGAAAAACATTCATTACTGACTGAAATAGCAGTATCCAGAGTATCAGCATATTTGCACTGGCTCCCCAAGCCCCAGTTCCTTCAGGGAAATATGGATCTCTGTCCTGGTGGATAGATGAGTGTGACTTAAATTCCACTGCTAAACTATGCGGTGCCTGGGTGTGGTGGCTCACACCCGTAATGCCAGCACTTTGGGAGACCAAGGCAGGAGGACTGCTTGAGCCTGGGAGGTCGAGGCTGCAGTGAGTCATGATTGTGCTACTGCATTCCAGAGACACAGTGAGACCCTGTCTCAGAAACAAAAAATAAACTATGTAATGGGAACAAGTTTTGGTAGTTGATAATCTGAATGGGGTGTGAATGACTGATAATGTATCATTGGTCAGAAAAAAAAAAAAATCTCAAATATTTACCCTAATTACTTCTTCACTCAACATGTCTTCCAATCTAAATTTTGTGATAAAAATAATTAAATGTACACATTTTGTAATGAAGAAGACATTTTTGTTTATTTGTATTCTGTATTAGTTTTTCACGCTGCTAATAAAGACACACCCAAGACTGGGTGATTTATAGAGGAAAGAGATTTAATGGACTCACAGTTCCATGTGGCTGGGGAGGCCTCACAATCATGGTAGAAGGCGAATGAGGAGCAAAGTCACATCTTACATGGCAGCAGGCAAGAGAGCATGTGCAGGGGAATTCCCCTTTATAAAACCATTGGATCTCTTGAGACTTGTTCACTATCATGAGAACAGCACGGGAAACACCTACTGCTGTGATTCAATTACCTCCCACCAGGTCCCTCCCATGACACGTGCAATTATGGGAGCTACAATTCAAGATGAGATTTGGGTGGGCACCCAGCCAAACCATATCATATTCCCTGCTGTAGATTCCAGATAAGGGAGAGGAGGGAAGTGGTGCTCAGCCCCAGCCATTTATGCTGAGTAGAGGAGGTGAGAAGTAGTAGAAAGTGGCTTCCTCAGTCTGTTCCTTCAGTGAGCAGTTGGAATGCACTGTTCTAGTCACATCTACTCCTAGGCCTAGACTCTGACCTATTTTCAAAACCTCGTGTACCTAAGCCCTGTCTGTCTGCCTCCATCTGAACAAGGCTCTCTCTCTCTCTCCCTTTCTGTGCTAGCAAAGAAGTCGATTATCTTCAGGGAAGGTATTATGAGCACACCGAAGGTATCAGTCACTCATTTTTTTTTTTTTGAGACAAGGTCTTACTCTGTCACCTAGGGCGGAGTGCGGTGGCACAATCATGGCTAACTGCAGCCTTGATCTCCTAGGCTCAAGTGATCTTCCCGCCTCAGGCTCTCAAGTAGCTGGGACTACAGGTGTGCACCACTACACCTGTTTATTTTTTGTAGAGATGGAGTCTCACTGTGCTGCTCAGGCTAGGATGTCAGTCACTCTTACTAGACAATATTCAGCCAAAAAAATTCCGGCTTGAGTCCCCTAAGGACAATTTGATTCTGTCAAGGGAGGCTTGTGGAACGTAGTGGGGAGGCAACACCCGAGAGAGTGCCCTTGGCAACCTGGGTCCCATCCCTCTTATGGGACTGTCCAAACTTGCCCCCGTTTCTCAGCCAAGACTTCCCTGGGAAATTAATCTATATAGATTTAACACTTCCTCTCAACCAGTTGTTCTCTGGGAACCTGTAGATTTACAGCATCAGACAGTTCTCTAATTAGGCTTAGCAGGTTTTCAAAAGACCGCAAACAGCTTTGTAGCCTCCCATTACTTCTTAGGGGAGGGAAAATCCTGGGCACGAACAATTAATGGCTCTCTGTCCATCCTGTGTGTCCAGCAAGGTGACTATTAGCAGCTAGTACCATCCTATAAACTCAGATCCTGTAGTAATAACTCATCTGTAAACATCCCCTTGTGGTGGTTTATTCTCCTGTTGTCTGTGTAGGGACCTGACATACTCCAGTGAAATAAGAGTGCCTGCTTCAGTGAAAAGTCTTCAGAATTCTCTTGTGTTTATGGCATTGTAGTACAAGCCAGTGCCCAGTGGTGGTGATACAAGTTTCCTTCCTTCCCTTCCTTCCTTTTTTTTTTGACAGAGTCTCACTCGGTTGCCCAGGCCGGAGTGCCCTGGTGCCATCTCGGCTCACTGTAATCTCTGACTCCCGGGTTCAAGCAATTATCCTGCCTCAGCCTCCTGAGTAGCTGGGATTACAGGCACACGCCACTACGCCAGGCTGATTTTTGTATTTTTAGTAGAGACAGGGTTTCAGCATGTTGGTCAGGCTGGTCTCGAACTCCTGAACTCGCGATCCACCTGCCTTGGCCTCCCAAAGTGCTGGAATTACAGGCGTGAGCCAATGCGCTTGGCCAATATATATATATTTTTAAAGTAGAGACTGCTTCCTGCCATGTTGCCCAGGCTGGTTTTGAACCCCTGGGCTCAAGCGACCCTTCTACCATGGCCTCCAAAAGCTCTGAGATTACAGGTATGAGCCACAGCATCTGGCCCCAAGTTACTTTGAATTGCACATATAGGCACCCACGGTTCAGCTTGGCAGCATCTGCCATGGGTTCACACAGTGTGCCAGGCATCAATAATCGATGGCTGAACACCCAAGATGATTTTCTGAGGTACCTGGAAATTGTTTTTTTCCAAAGGTTTTGGCAAAACAGTCAAATATCAAAACTATACAACTGCCTCAAGCCCTCTTTTAATAGAATACAGGCACAGATAAATTATGTATGTCTTCAGCCTTCTGACGTCTCCCTGTATTTGCCCCTCTCTCATCTATTTTCTTGTCTTTATTGGTCTTTAAACTCCAGGCAGCTTTATTCCTCTGTCTTTTCTAAGCCCCCACCCTCACCCGCCAACCTCTTCCCAGGACTCCCTCCCTTGGAGAGCCCAGACTCCAGAATTATGATAGAGCGTCAAGGAACAGAGGAGTCGCTCAAAACTTTCTTTCAGATAAGGCACCTTTTGCAGGAAAAGGAGGAGGAAGTGGTGTGTCCAGAAGAGGTCTGGTGAGGTAGAGCTACAACTGGCAAGACACAGTGGCTCACTCCTGTAATCCCAGGACTTTGGGAGACTGAGGTGGGCAGATCATTTGAGGCCAGGAGTTCGAGACCAGCCTGGCCAACATGGCAAAACTCCATCTCTACTAAAAATACAAAAAATTAGGCATGGTGGTGTGCACCTGTAAGCTGCTTGGGAGGCTGAGGCAGGAGAATCACTTGAAACTGGGAGGCGGAGGCTGCAGTGAGCTGAGATCACACCATTGCACTCCATCCTGGGCAACGGAGCAATACTGTGTCTCTTAGAACTACAATAGATTTCAAAGGGAAGGTTCTAGGCTAGAACTCAGAACGTCATTTCTGGATACCCTGGTCTTTCCATTTGTCTTAAAGTCATCCTGCAAAGGTCAAAGTCAAATAAATCTTAATTAATAATTTTGCACACCAAAAGAAAATTGCAAATTAAAAAAATAGGTGAAGGAGAAGTGTCTGAAAGACTAATCACACCTGTTTTTGGAGAGGAAGCCTTCTATTTTTCCAGAGGACGTGATTATATTCCATTTCTTTCTCAAATACTGACTTCAGAGTTTAGTGTAATGATTCTAATGTTGGGTAAGAATCCTACTGAACAGAAAAAGGGACTTGAGTGTATGAATTAGTCAGAAGGGGCTGGAAAAGTTAGGTAAATCATTTAAATACACATGGACAGAGAATGTGGAGGCCTCATGTTGAAGGTGGTTTAAAGAATTCTGGGCCGGGCGCGATGGTTCACGCCTGTAATCCTAACACTTTGGGAGGCTGAGGCGGGTGGATCATAAGGTCAGAATATCGAGACCATCCTGGCTAACATGGTGAAACCCTGTCTCTACTGAAAATACAAAAAATTAATTGGGCGTGGTGGTTGGGCGCCTATAGTCCCAGCTACTCGGGAGGCTGAGGTAGGAGGATGGCGTGAACCCAGGAAGCAGAGCTTGCAATGAGCCGAGATCGCGCCACTGCACTCCAGTCTGGGCGACAGAGCGAGACTCCGCCTCAAAAAATAATAATAATAATAAAATAAAATAAAATAAAATAAAAAGAATTCTGAGAAAAGTACCCCCTACTTAAAGTCTCTTTCTCACCAGCTTGCTGCAGCATCCATAATTCATTCATTGTCCTTTGTCTGCAGGAAGACCTTAGAAAATTCAGTGTCCAGGAAGGAATAAAATAACCTGTCATACAGTTCCTTTAAGGTGACAGGGTCTTATTTATTGCCAGGAAGCTGGAGAGGACAGGGAGATGGTGCTGAACTCAAGATAAACTCCTCTTGGCTTTGTCATTTTGCCAAGAATGGACCCTGCAGAAGAAGTAAAATACTGTCTCAGTCAGACACCTTCCAAGGTTCTTGGAATTCCATGAGAGTACAGGGGAGAAAGATGTTGAAGTTCCTATACTCTGAATCAATAGGCCAGCTTTTTTGATACTAAAAAGGTCTCTGCATACCACTCCTCATGTTGTTTAGAGATTTAACATATTTAATAAAAAATAGATTCCCAAAAAGCAATTTTAAATGAACTTTGTCTCCAAGCTAAATCTTTTTCAGGATGATCGTAAATGTTTCGGAGGCCTAGGACAGCTTGGAGCTAAAATGAGTATTTCTGGCCAAGAGCGGTAGCTCATGCCTGTAATTCCAGCACTTTGGGAGCCTGAGGTGGGTGGATCACCTGAGGTCAGGAGTTCCAGACCAGCCTGGCCAGCATGGTGAAACCCCATCTCTACTAAGATACAAATAAATTAGCCGAGCGTGGTGGTGGTCACCTGTAATCCTAGCTACTTGGGAGGGTGAGGTAGGAGAACCCCTTGAACCCAGGAGTTGGAGGTCGAAGTGAGCTGAGATCACGCCACTGCACTCCAGCCTGGGCAATAGAGTGGGACTCTGTCTCAAAAAAAAAAAAAAAAAAAAAAACTATTTTTTCCAGGTTTTTGTTTTGTGCTGTGTACCAGATGAGTACTGTTGGGATGGCTCGCTCCTCTTATTCCCAGAATTCTTCCTGGGAAACTAGCATTCACAATTATTAGAATGTGAAAACAAACAAGATGATCCATTTTAACACCCTCACTTTACAGGTGAGGAAACTAAAGTGCAGGGTTGACAGTGACGTAAAGAGAATTGCACAGTGGGATTTGGAAGAGTATGGGCTTTGGGATCAGGCAGGTTTGGATCTGCTGCTCAGCAGTGATGTGAACTTGGGCAAGCTGATTGATATTTCCAAGTTGCACTTTCATCTTCTGTTAAGACAGTTCTTGGGTAAATCGTGTTTATAAGGCACCTACTCAAACAATGAACTCAAAATTTGCCCATAATAATACTATTCACTATGAACTCAAAATTTGCCCAATAATACTATATTCACTGTTTTTTGAACATTGAGACACAATTCACATAACAGAAAATTCACCATTTTAAAGTGTACATTTCAGTGAGTTTTAGTGCTGGGTTGTGCAACCATCACTAATTCCAGAACATTTCCTTCACCCCCCAAGACCCTGGATCTATTAGCAGTGAGTCCCAATACCCCTCTCCCCCAGCTCCTGGCAAGCGCTAATCTTTCTGTCTCTATGGATTTGCCTGTTCTGGACATGTCATATAATGGAATCATACAACACAGAGCTTTTTGTGGTCTGATTTCTTTCACTTTGCATAATGTTTCCAGGTTTCACCCATGTTGTAGCATATAATTTATTCCTTTTTACTGACAAATAATATTCTATTATATGGATATATCAACATTTGTTGATCTGTTCATCAGTGATGGAAATGGAAGACCCAGTTATCAGGTGTGATGGAAAACAGTTGCCATTGTTTTAATGGTTAGGTCAAAGCCAGAATGAGGATTTGGGTGTCCCACTTTCAATCTGGTCTTGTGTTTATGCCCTGCACTGTTTTTCATGACATCTGAGCATGTGTGTTTTAAATAGCAGTGCATATGTATTTTAAATTTTAAATACAGCCTAGCTATCTACTTTTAGGATTTTATACCTTTCCATGGATTTTTCCACTATGGAAAAAATGTTTACAATGCAAAGAAATGAAATCTATACATTATGGAAAAATTGTGCCGGGCATGGTGGCTCACACCTGTAATCCCAGCACTTTGGGAGGCTGAGGCAGGAGGATCACAAGGTCAAGAGATCGAGACCATCATGGCCAACATGGTGAAGCCTGTCTCTACTAAAAATACAAAAATTAGCTGGGTGTGTTGGCACATGCCTGTAGTCCCAGCTATTTGGGAGGCTGAGGCAGGAGAATCACTTGAACTTGGGAGGCAGAGGTTGCAGTGAGCCAACATCGTGCCACTGTCCTCCAGCCTGGTGACAGAGTGAGACTCCATCTCAAAAAAAAAAAAAAAAAAAAAAAATGGAAAAAGAAAAATTGTGCTGAGAGACAGGTTTAATTTTTATTTTTGAGACTAGTGGATGGTGTTTCGTTTGTTTGTTTTTTTGAGATGGAGTCTTGCTCTGACACCCAGGCTGCAGTGCAGTGGCACAGTCTCAACTGACTGCAACCTCTGCCTTTCGGGTTCAAGTGATTCTCGTGCCTCAGTCTTCTGAGCAGCTTAGACTACAGCCACGCACCACCGCGACTGGTTAACTTTTGTATTTTTAGTAGAGACGGTTTCACCATGTTGGCCAGGCTGGTCTGGAACTCCTGACCTCAGGTTATCCTCCTGCCGCAGCCTCCCGAAGTGCAAGGATTACAGGCATGAGCTACGGCACCCGGCCTTATGGATGGTCTTAATGCCTCTTTGTCCCTCTGTATTTCACAGGATGACCTGGCATCTGTACGGTATCTTTTATCTGTCTGGTTTTATACATGTATGGTTTCTAGCCTGGGATCAAAGAAGGATTTTATTGAGTTTGGTTCGTGTTTGAATCATGAGTCCCTTTTTGTTGTTGTTGTTCACTTTATTCCATGGCAAAAATTCAGAATTATTCTCTCCTTTAGTTAGACAGTCACTGTCATTCAGTTAACGTGACCATTAGGTATGGGGAATATATGCCTTTGAGCCAGAATTTAGTGCATTTCAAGCACATGTGGTCACCTCTCCTTCCCACTCCCTTGCCTGCTACCTAAGTGAAAGCTCACTATGAGATGAGAGGAGGTCTTTTATGACCTGGCCTCCTTCCCATGTAATGTAATGACTGCCCCAGCTCTCAGGTCTGATTTGCCTGATGACAAGATCACAGAAGGCATGTTAATGTCTGTTTACCTGCAGTCATCATTTCTTCAGAGGCAGCATTGCACGTAGCCCCAGGCTTTTACTGCGTGGGTGTATAAGATCCAGAAGCAGATCTGATTTCTGAAGGATTTGGTTGTTGACACTTTTGCTTAGGAACAAGTGACGTGTAGAATGTGGCAAGATTCCAGTGGGGAAGGTGTTTTCCTGGGTTCATCAGGGATTTGTGCTGCTTTATCTTAGGTAGCACAAGTGGAGGGTCCAGCCCAGCCTGGTTTCCTGACTTTGCGCAAGGGTTTTCTTTGCCAAAGCTTTGATGATCCGGTCCTGAATACCCCTAATTACTCATTTCATTTGATGTTGTATTTTCTTGTCGTTCTTTAAGATCTGGAGCAGTTATCATGTGTCACGCTTCACATACCTTATCTCCTTTATATTATTTCCTGCTTCTAAATATCTGCCAGCCCTCACATATGAAAAAGCGACTGACCCTGACCCTTGTCTTCTTCATGCTGAGCGTCCCTTATTCCTCCAACTGTTCCTGGTTGACACGGTCTCCAACAGCCTTTTGTCCTGGTCCCCCTTTGTCTATGTGTTTTCCACATTGTCAGTGCTCCACCTAATGTGATGTCCAGACTGGAAATGACACTCCATGTGTGCTATGATCAGCCCAAACTAGGACGGTTACCACGACATGAGCCCGATCCTCATTCAACACAGTGTACAGTTGCCACCAGCGCCTACTTAGCCAGTTGCCTATTTGTTTTGTGTTTTTGGAGACAGGGTCTCACTCTGTCACCCAGGCTGGAATGCAGTGGCGTGATCTCGGTTCACTGCAGCCTCTGTCTCCCAGGCCCAAGTCATCCTCCCACCTCAGCCTCCCGAGTAGCTGGGGTTACAGAGGCACGGACCACCACACTGGACTAATTTTTGCATTGTTAGTAGAGACGGGGTTTCGCTATGTCACCCAAGCTAGTCTCAAACCCCTGGGCTCAAGCAGTCTGTCCACTGGGCCTCCCAAAGTGCTGGGATTACAGGTGTGAACCACTGTACCCATCCATCAGTTGGCTTTTAATACCAGTCACTGCCTATTACCCCTACTCAGTGAGGCATAGGCTCCTGTTGTTGTGCTGTTGAATATTTGCTCCTAAGAGCAGAACTTTGTACTTCCCCTAATCCACTCTATCCATGTTTTACCCTGGGGACTCAAGAGTTTCATTCCATTGGAACTATATGGATGGGAGCCTAGCATAATTCCGATGCAAGAAATGGTGGGAGTGAAGAAGTATATTATTTTTTAATGATATGTTAGCATTGGCTCTGGTCCTAGAAAAATCCTTCTCCAACTCCTGATCCTGTGGTACTTAAATTAGTCATTTCTAGTTCATGGGGTTTTTGTGTTTGTTTTGGGAGTTTGGGAGTAATGGTTTGCATCAATTATGACAGATGAAAAGAGTGAATCAGGTGGTGAATCTCTTTAGGAAGCTCAATACCTCAGTCCTTCGGCCGACTTGTTGTCACTTGGGTGGACCCTTGAATGCCTCTGTCTGCTGTGCTGCCCAGGACGGTGCGTGGGGTTCTAACTGGCACCTCTCTGTCTGTTGCAGTTACCTGGCTGAGCAGTGCTGGAATGGCGGCTTTATCTACCTGATCATGCTGCGTCGCTTTAAGCACAAAGCCCACTCCACTTATAATGGCAACAGTAGCAACAGCTCTGAACCAGGAGAAACACCTACCTTGGAGCTGGGTGACCGAACTGCGAAAAAGGGAAAACAAACCAGAAAGTTTGGGGTCATCTCCAGGCCTCCTGCCAACAAGGCCCCTGAAGAATCCAAGGGCAGCATTGGCCGTGAGGTGTCCAGTGACCCCAGCACTGAGCTGGAGAACGGCCCTGACCCTGAACTTGGAAATGGCCATGTCTTTCAGCTAGAAAATGGCCCAGATTCTCTCAAGGAGGTGGCTGGACCCCATCTAGAGAGGTCAGAAGTGGACAGAGGGACAGAGCATAGAATTCCAAAGACAGATGCTCCTCTGACCACAAGCAATGACAAACGCCGCTTCTCAAAAGGTGGGAAGACGGACTTCCAGTCGAGTGACTGCCTGGCACGGGTAAGGTTTGGTTTGATTACGGAACCAGAATTTTATGTATTGTGTTTGTTTTTGCAGCCCAGCCCATGCGGGAAATACAAGCTGGGCTCAGAACCGGAATTTTAAAAGAAATAATTGTTTGAAGTTGCTTTTAAGGTTTAAAAAATAGATCTAAGGTGACCTCGCATTGAGAAGCCAACAAATGCATTAAGAAAAGTGATCGGAGGAGAATGACAAAAAAGCTCCAGTCATTTTATCCTACATAAATAAAGAGCTAGTCAAGTGATCCTAAGTGGAAAACTCAAGCCTTCTGTGTTACAATTTGAGTCATGTGAGGTCCAGATAAAGTACTTAGCTGCATCATTATTTATCACTGCTGTCACCGGTGGAATTGCTGCTGCAAGGCCAAGAATTCCTGATGGCAGTTGACACCACAAACATCTAAGCCTCAGTATTACACAGGAAGGGTATTCAATACACTGGGAAGCATCTGCTTTTATTTTTAGCAGTTCAAAATTAGTGATGTTTTCATGGGATCGTGTTATTACATTGCTGAATTCTAGGGAAGTTTGGAAGCTTGACAAAAAGCTCTGATACTATGAAATCCAGCTGTGAGGGTCAAGGTTGGTTACCACACCCGCTTTGCCTTTAGGTGTATTCTGAATGATAAGGGGTAAGCTTCTAGCCTCAGATGGTCTCCCTCATTATCACCAACATTCTGTCTTATGAGAATTACATTTCTTTAGGGTAAACATGTTCATTCCAAGAATCCTCCTAGATATTCCTGCAGGCTGCAGTTGAAACGATAAATTGCTGATGTGTATGCTGAGTGGTTTCTTCTCTCACTCAGGAGACAACCTTTAGGGATGAAAGAGAAAGTTATAAAGATCAAAATGGGTGTAGGAGTATCACGTTGAGGCCAGGTGTCGCGGCTGGTGACTGTAGTCCCAGCACCTTGGGAAGCTAAGGATGGTGGATAGCTTGAGCTCAAGAGTGTGAGACCAACCTGGGCAACATGGTGAAACCCTGTCTCTACCAAAAATACAAAAAATTTGGCTGGGGACCTGAGTGGGAGGATCGCTTGAGTCTGGGAGGCAGAGGTTACAGCCAAGATTGCACCACTGCACTTCATCCTGGGTGACAGAGCAAGACCCTGTCTCAAAAAAACAAACCAAAAAGTATCAAGTTGAGTTTTGTCTGCTGAGAAGTGGTGCCCTGGGAGTAAGTGTGACTTCTGCCATTGTAGCCAAATGTACAGTGGGTTGAAAAGCATTGCAGTAACCCCTCTCTCAAGAGGTTATGTTCCTTCATTTGAGGAGTGGGGTGATCTTCATAAAGCTGGACACAGAGAAGGCATTATTTGTAAATAGAATGTGTGAATAAGAAAAAAATTGATGTCTCCATCAATGATTTGCTACTAGTTTTATGAGTTCCCCCAAAAAGGATTAAGGACAAAAAAAAAAGATTATAATATATACCTCTTCCAAAGTAAGGGCTGTGAAAGTATTATAATGTGTTTCTGATCAGTGCATACTCTCTCGATATGATTTCTTCCCTAATGATTAGATTGTGCATACACAGGAAGCCTAATGTGAGCAAAATAAGGTAGTGGGTATTGGCTCCCTTAATCATTTGAAGGTTTAAAGCACCAAAGAAGGTTGAATCTCACATACAGTCCAAAAACTAGGCCTTCATTTGACCTAGGACACAGTGGAAATAATTTGGAATGATTTTAAAACGAACAAAGGGCCAGGTACAGTGGCTCAGTCCTATAATCCCAGAACTTTGAGAGATCGAGGCAAGTGGATCCCTTGATGCCAGGAGTTCATACCAGTCTGGCCAAAGTGGCAAAACCAAAAATACTAAAAATACAAAACTTAGCTGGGCATGTTTGCACATGCCTGTAATCCTAGCTACTCGGGAGGCTGAGGCGGAGGCATGAGAATCACTTGAACCTGGGAGGCGGAGGTGGTTGTGAGCCAAGAATCGCACCACTACCCTTCATCCTGGGCAACAGAGTGAGACTGTCTCAAAAACCGACAAAACCTAGACTTTTAAGAGATTACTCATCCTCTGCTCACCTTAATTAAGCGTAATAATTCTATTAATAAATTTAATTAAAATTGAACTTCTGGATTCGCTATTTGAAGACTACACATATCAGAGTTCCTTTGCCTGGTTTTTATGCTCAAGGTCAAACATCCTATGAGGTATAAATGAAAGAGTGAAAACAACCAAACTGCGATCCATTGCCTTTAGGGCATTTTTTTTAAAAAGTCATATGCCTATAGAAAGGGGAGACTTGCCATCTGGAATTTGCATTCTTTGTGACTGCTTATAATTCATATTCTGAGTTTTGGCACCGGGTCATACCTTTTGCCTTGGTAAATCAGAATGGACCACACGTTTTCTCAGGCTCAAATATTTTAGCACCCTGTTCAACCATAAAATTATCTTGATTAGGTGCACTTGCCCAGGATTAGTAGGGTTGGCAAAAAGTAGATTTTCACAGCTTTCCCCCACATTCTGGTGGCACCCGAATTGGAACCAATAGACCTTCACACAAGACTGTTTAGGTTCTCGGGATTTTTATTTTTACTCCAGGACAGAGACCAAGGTCATGCTAAAATGGAATTTCCAGCAAAACAGAAAATGCCTATTTACCTCTTAAGCCTTTAGGGGGGAATATTTTGTTCCATTTGAATAATGGGAGATTAAACATGTGAGTATTTTTCCATTTCTGCCTTTATAATGATTTAATATAGCTGCAAAAACTTAATAAATGACAGAAAAGCTCAGAAGCATTCAGACCATTTTTGTTTGTCAGGCACTTCTTTTTCATAGACTGTTACTTGTTCTAAGAAAATGTTCCATTAAAATAAACCCTCAGTCTTGCCTTTTCCATCCGGTTCCCTCTTAATAGAGCAACAGGAGATATATCTCCTTTAAACAAATTTTTCTTTTTTAAAAATGGTATTTTCTATAAAACATTAACTCACAATAATACATATACAAGCAGATTACTATTTAAGAAGACAAAGTTGGATTTATCCTCTGAAACAGACTCTCCTAGGACGTAGACAAACTAT
The DNA here is from genome assembly GCF_002776525.5 of Piliocolobus tephrosceles. Taxonomy (NCBI): domain Eukaryota; kingdom Metazoa; phylum Chordata; class Mammalia; order Primates; family Cercopithecidae; genus Piliocolobus; species Piliocolobus tephrosceles. The sequence goes on from NC_045437.1 coordinate 31,358,306, forward strand.
TTTACACATGAATTCAAAGTTCCTCATTATCTTCTTAGCAAAGATCTTTACTCCTCTAAGATGAGAGGTTTTGCGAATCTGCTTATATAGAACGTAATGTATTTTTGTAATGCTACATGTTGAAAATGAATACAACCAAATGTAGTCACATAACAAAAAAAGAATCCTACCACTTGCCAAGCAGGACAGTTTATTCATGACTGGCACGGGAATGTCTATGGGTACATTTGTAGTATTTCCCTAGGAATCGTAATCTACCCTGTACAGTACCAGACCCTTTTCCTCTGCCTCCTCTGTAAGTGGTTCAGCAGAGACCTCATGCAGGCTGCCCGGATCTGCATCTGCAGAAACGGGTAGAAAACTCAGAAGGAGCGTCACACTCAGAACGTCTCCCTGATGAGCCCTCATGTCTGCATCAGAGGCAGCCTGAGGATGGTCCTTTTCCAGGAAGCCCCCTTGGTCACTGGGTGAACTCACATTGTCCTGCGTGGTAACATCTCCCAAGTCTGTGTGTGAGCCTTCAGCTCTCTCCTGAGCCCTGATGGCCACTGGGCAAACTTACATGGTCCTACCTGGTGACATCTCCCAAGTCTGCGTGTGAGCTGAGCCCCCTGAATTTTGTGCCCACTGCCTGCAGGATGTCTCCATGTTGGATATTTCACATCATGCCTAAACCTTAGTGCATCCCTTTCCCATAGCACTGAACCCACTCCAGTGCTCCAGGTCTCCCCGTCCCCAAAGTTTGCCCAAGCTGGAAGTTTGATGAGATTCAATGGGAGTGACCAACCATCCTGGTTTGTCTAGAACTTCCCCTGGTTTCTCACTGAAAATCCTGGGAAACCCTCCGTCCTAGGGAGACCGGGACAGCTGGTCATCTTGGAGTCACCTGAAGCACTTCCTGCTCCCTTCTGCCATGTTCGGTCAATCACCAAGTTCCATCAGCTGTAGCTCCTGTTGAAATCCTGCAGCTCAGCCTCCCTCTCTCTTTACTCTCGTAACTTCGGGTCAGGCTGCTTTCGGCTAGGCTGCTTTCATTTCGCCCCTGGGCTATCATAGTACTCCACTACCTGGGACATCGCCCCCACTCCTATCCCATTCATCCACTGTCCCAACTGCCACCAGAGGGACCTTTCTAAACAGCACATCTCATTACTCACACACATACACAGAGGTGCACAACATACATGTGCGTGCACACACACACACACTGGCTGAAACCTGTTTGGTGGGTCCACTTTGCCTTCATGGTTGTTACCAAACACATTGTCAGTCATTCGAGGCCCTTTATTATCTGATTTCTGCTTAACTGTCTGCGTCCATCTCTCACTGCTTTCTTTTTTTCTTTTTGACCTTTACCAGTTTATTATATAATAAAGAATACAGATGAAGAATTGCATAAGGTGAGGTCCGGAGGGTTCCCAGCACAGGAGCTTCTGTCCCTGTGGAGGAGGTTGGGGGTGAGGGGGCGTGCATCACCCTCCTGGCAGGTGGATGTATTCACCAACCTGGAAGCTCTCTGAACCCCATACTCTAGGGATGTGTATGAAGGCTTCATCCCGAAGGCATGATCATTTGTTAACTCAAAATCCAGCATTTCTCCCCTGACTCCAGAAGATGGGGGTAGGGCTGAAAGTTGCAAGCTTCTCATGGCCTGTCCTTTCTGGTAACTAACCCCCATCTGGAAGCTATTGCTGATGTCCAGTTTCTTACTGCTTTCTTCCTCCCTGATTTGGAGTGAATTCACTGCAAGCTTTTTCAAAAGCCATACTTACTGTCACCTCTGAGCCTTTGCGAGTGCTGCACTCACTACCCGGTTTCTTCTCCCCTCTCCTGTGTCGCCTAGCTTCTACCTTTCCTGGGGGACCAAGCCTCAAGACACCCTCCTCTAAAAGGCCTCCGTGACATTCCTGCCACCTGCTCTATGGTTAGCCATCTCCTCCTCTGTCTCCTGCAGTACCCTCTGCTGTTCTTCATTCATGCCTGAGCCCCACGTATTCCAGTTACCATTTGGCTCATTGTGTCCCCAGTAGACTAAGAGCAGAGCCTTTGATTTTTTAAAAATGTTTTATATATTTGGGGGATGGAGGTGCAGATTTCTTCAACGCATATATTAGGTAGTGATGAAGTTCAGGCTTTAACGTACCCATCACCTGAATAGTGAACATTGTACTCAGTAGATAATTTTTCAGCTCTCACCCCGCTTCCCCCTTTTCCAGTCTCCAGTGTCTGTTATTCCACTCTGCATGGGCACCCATTGTTCGCCTCCCACTTAGGAGTGAGAACATGGAGCATTTGACTTTGTGTCCTGAGTTATTTCACTGAAGGTAATGGCCTTTGTTTCCATCCATGTTGCTGCAAAAGACATGATTTCTTTCTGTTTTATGACTGAGGAGTATTCTATGGTATATATCACATTTTCTTTTCTTTTCTTTTCTTTTTTGAGATGAAGTCTCACTCTGTCCCCTAGGCTGGAGTTCAGTGGTGCAACCTCAGCTCACTGCAACCTCTGCCTCCTGGGTTCAAGCGATTATCCTGCCTCAGCCTCCCAAATAGCTGGGACTATAGGTACATGCCACCATGCCCAGCTAATTTTTTGTATTTTTAGTAGAGTAGAGAGGAGGTTTCACCATGTTGGCCAGGCTGGCCTCAAACTCCTGACCTCTAGTGATCCGCCCGCCTCAGCCTCCCAAAGTGCCGGGATTACAGGCATGAGCCACCACGCCTGGCCTGGTGTATACCACGTTTTCTTTATCCAGTCAGCCATTGATAGTTACTTAGGTTGATTCTATATCTTTGCTATTGTGAATAGTACGAGGCGGGGCCTTCTTTGTCTTTGTTTCCCATCTTGGCTCAGTGCCTTGTAGATATTTATGAAGGCCCCAAGAGTACTGGTCCTGGGAGATGGGACCCTGAGTTCCTGCCTCAGTTCTGCCATCCCCAGCACTGTGGCCTTCGGGTTGCTGCGGCCTTTCTCTGGCCTTCTGTTTTCTCACCTATAAACTAAGCATTTTGGTCTGATGACTAAGGGATTTCCAGCTCTGACATTATGCTCACCCATGTCTTACTGATCACTCTGAATAAGAAGGTGTAAGCAAACGGTTTCAGAAAAGGTTTGCAACTAGAGCCGGAGCACTTAACTGCAGCAAGATTCTGGTTGGATTGTGTCTTCTCACATATGGGGCAAAGTTGCTGTTGTAAAGTTTTCTTTTTGGTTCCAGCAGTAATGAGGTCATTTAAATGCTGTGAGACAGCTCCCTTTAATGTACACTCCTGTTTTGGTAAATAAATCCCTTCGTTGGCTTCAGTGAAGGGATGCGTGTGTGAACTCACACAGTAATTGGCAGTTTACAGGAAAGGGTAACACTCCAACAACATTAGTGCAGAAGAGTCCATAGCATCCAGTTTTTCAGGGTTTGGCTTTTTCTCAATAGACTGACAAAGTCTCATTGCCCTTTTAGCTAATATAAAAGAAAACAAATGCCCAAACCATCTGTCTAGACAGGGTCTGTTGCAGAACTCGGTCTCTCCAACTGGACCAGGGTTCACACATTGAACACACTGGCAAACAGACAGATCTCCCATCTGTGTGAGCTTCTTAACCTCAGTCGCAAGGACTGTCACGGAACTGTTAGATCAGTGGATAAACATTCTATATTTGTTCCTTCAGTGCTATTTATGGGATATCATCATTATGTGGTAGACACTGTTCTAATTGCTAGAGAACTGGTTGGTAAGCAAGACAGACAAGGTTCTTACCTCACAGCGTTTACAGCATACCACAAACAATAAATAAGCAAATCCACGAATCACAGTGTCAGAAACCGATGAGTCAATGAAATAAAACAGGGTGAAGTGAAAGCTGGCTGGGCAGTGTCTTGGGCGAGGGGCTGGTTGATGTTGGGTATCAGAGCAGGAAGGTCTCAGTAGAGAGGCAATGTTTGAGCTGAGGATTGAGTGTCAGCAAAGGGCAGCCCTGCACAATCTGGGGCAGAATGTTCCCAGGGAAGAACCAGCAGAAGCATCTGCCCTCAGGCAGAAACGATAGAGTGTTCCAGGAGAAAAGACACTGGGCACTAGGAGACGATTCAGGAGGTGTGGTCAGGGCTGGTTACAAAGGTTCTCATATGCCACCTTGTAGTTTGAACTTTATTCTTGGTCCAGTGGGAGGTTGTCGGAGGGCTTATGCTGAGTGCATCACAGCCTGTGTTTTTTAAACATTCCCCTCGGATGTTTGATGGAGGATCATGGATTGTAGGAGGTGAAAAGTTAAAAGGGAGACCAAACTGGAGCTGGTCACTTTGACAAGGGGGAGGTGGCGGGGGAGATGAGCCGAAGTCGGTGGGTGTGGGATCTGTGTTGGAACTAGACTCTACAAATGGTACTTGTGGTTCAGATGTGGGAGGCAAAACAGAAGGAATCAAAGATACTTCATGGACTTTCGGCTTGTGGATCATCTTTAGCATGAGTAGAGGATAATGCTGTTCCCATTGAGATGGGAAAGCCAGGAGCAAGAGAGGAAAAAGTCCAGTTTTGATTGTACTAAGGTGTATATCAGATACCCAAGTGGAATTGTTAAAGGAGGTAATTGGAAATATCCTTAATATCGTTATATTTAAGTTGGCCTGTTAGTTTTTGGTCAGTACAAGTTTTAGCCTAGTAAGTGTCAGACACTGGTTTTATTTTTTACTGAACATTGCTGTAGGCAAATACATTTAAAACTGACAATTGTGGGCCAGGTACGGTGGCTCACGCCTGTCATCTCAGCACTTTGGGAGGCCGAGGTGGGCAGATCACCAGTGGTCAGGAGTTCGAGACCAGCTTGGCCAACATGATGAAACCCTGTCTCTGCTAATAATACAAAAATTCGCTGAATGGATGTGGTGGTGCGCACCGGTAATCCCAGCTACTCAGGAGGCTGAGGCAGGAGAATCGCTTGAACCCAAGAGGCGGAGGTTGCGGTGAGCCAAGATTGCACCATTGCACTCCAGCACTCACTCCAGAGTGAGATCCTGTCTCAAAAGAAAAACAAAAACAAACAAACAAAAAAACTGCTAACATTTACTTCTTGCTGCTTGTGTCTTCCTTTGTGAGTCCTCTGAACTCCCTTCATTAAATGATCAGAAATTCCAAGGTGAGGAAACTTGCATTAATTTCTTTGGACACTCCCCTCTTATTTCCTACTTTCAATTTTGAAAAAAAAAAAAAAAACCTACGTTATTGGATAAAAGTGAAAAAGAAGGTCTGTTTCTTGACTAGTGTAGTTGGGGGCTATATTACAGACTGGTGATTTCTGCCCTCTGAAGCCAATTTTATTTGTTACGTGTTTTGCATGACTTTGTTTTTAACGAGTTTTGTGATTTGGAGCGGCTGGGGGCAGGCAAGTGGAGTGGATATGTGGGTGCTCTTGATAGAAAGTGTCTTGAACTCTTAGGTCAGTGTATATATACATTCAGGCTGATGTTCTATTCCCATGAACATCGTTTTGCATGTTTCTTGTCCCAAGTCCTACTTCTAAAAGCTTTTAAAAATTAGAAAAGAGGCCGGGCGCGGTGGCTCAAGCCTGTAATCCCAGCACTTTGGGAGGCCGAGACGGGCGGATCACGAGGTCAGGAGATTGAGACCATCCTGGCTAACATGGTGAAACCCCGTCTCTACTAAAAATACAAAAAATTAGACGGGCGAGGTGGCTGGCGCCTGTGGTCCCAGCTACTCGGGAGGCTGAGGCAGGAGAATGGCGTGAACCTGGGAGGCGGAGGTTGCAGTGAGATGAGATCCAGCCACTGCACTCCAGCCTGGGTGACAGAGCAAGACTCCGTCTCAAAAAAAAAAAAAAAAAAAAAAACCAAAAAAAAATTAGAAAAGAATGTACCTAGTATTGTCACATCCTTTGTTAACCATACTTACATGTTTTGTTTGACAAGGAGGAGGGGAAAAGGGGAAAAGAATGGTGGTGTAAACTAGTAAGGGGGATGGATAGGTTTTTATTAATTTGTGCTAAAACCCAAATAGATTTTCTTATTTCTGGACTCTTTTTTTTTTTTTGAGACGGAGTCTCGCTCTATCGCCCAGGCTGGAGTGCAGTGGCCGGATCTCAGCTCACTGCAAGCTCCGCCTCCCGGGTTTACGCCATTCTCCTGCCTCAGCCTCCGGAGTAGCTGGGACTACAGGCGCCCGCCACCTCGCCCGGCTAGTTTTTTGTATTTTTTAGTAGAGACGGGGTTTCACAGTGTTAGCCAGGATGGTCTCGATCTCCTGACCTCGTGATCCACCCGTCTCGGCCTCCCAAAGTGCTGGGATTACAGGCTTGAGCCACGGCGCCTGGCCATTTCTGGACTCTTAAGAATGGTCCCTGTTGCTCTTAGGAAACAGATCCACAGCTTTTCTGTCCTGGAAGAAACACTCATCTTCTAGACCCCAGCAGTCAGAACGTATCTTCCATGGAAAAAAAAAAAAAAAGCCACCATCCTACTCTCACGTGTGCCGTGAGGCAGCCACAGGGCTGTTCCCTATGCTGGCGTGGGAGGCCCAGAAAGCCAGGACAACATCCAGTCAGCGCATCCCCGATTCTGTTCTTTTCAGTGGTATCTGCTAGGCCATAGGGCCCAATTGGAAGTGTTGAAAGTTGCCATCCTGGCGGCTGTACTGATCCTCAAGAGTAGCTTTTTGGAAGTAGTAGAGCAATAAGAGACTTAGAAGGCCAGGGAAGATGTTTCTGAATGGGGAAGGGAAAGGTGTTCCAGAGGTCAGAGGCAGCAAACCAAAAACCGTAGAGTCCAAAGTGAGGTGATTGGATGAAATAGAGATCGTTGACGAGTTCATGAACTACTGTGGTAAGCCAGTGACTTCTGAAGTTACATTTGGCCAGACAGGCTTCATTTGACTGTGGTCAGGGGATGGAGGAGACAGTTGGCACCAGTGTCTGTTCCTGGGATAGCGGAACCCCACCGAACAGTGCGGTACCCGAAGGAGTGTGGGATCCAACAGGTCTCTGTCTGCTAATAATTTCCTCAGACATTCCTATTGCTGCACATCAATGACTGCTCGACATCTGGTTTTTTTACTGTTGCGTGAAGTTTCATTTCAGTTTCTGACTGTGTATTTCAGATTTTCTAAATGCCACACATTCTTTCTCCTTTGCAAGCAGCTTGAACAGGCAGGTTGCCTACTTCTAGGGGGATGATGGCTTTGTCCATGTTGGACCTTAATGGTTCCATTGGACTTTTCATGATGGATGTTAAAAGCAGATGGCTTTTGTTTCATATGTTGTTTCATATGTCATATGTCATTTGTTTCATATGAAGATGGCTGTTGTTTCATATGTCTTGTGAGCCAGGTCCATATAGCTAGGGCTAGAAGGAACTACAGGGGTGAGTCTGAAGTGAGACTCCAAAGTAAATCACTTTGGAGGGTTTTGCTTTCGTTTCTCTAAATAGCTAAGGACTTGGGGGAGTCAGCGGTTTTGCAGTGAGCATATGTGTATGTCCTTGAGTGAAGCAAGCAGACAAGTGGAGGATAAACCAAGGTAGAAAGGCTATCAGCAATCAGATGGCTTAGAGACATTGATTAGTTTATTTATTTATTATTTTTGGTTTTTTGTGTGTGTGGGACGGGGGGGGTTCACCTCTACCTTCCAGGTTCAAGTGATTCTCCTGTCTCAGCCTTCTGAGTAGCTGGGATTACAGGTGCCCAGCACCACGCCCGGCTAATTTTTTTTGTATCTGTTTTAGAGATGGGGTTTCACCATGTTGGACAGTCTGGTCTTGAACTCCTGACCTCTGGTGATCTGCCCGCCTCATCCTCCCCAAAGTGCTGGGATTATAGGCATGAGCCACCACGCCCGGCCTAGTTTTTTTTAAAGAAGATTTGTATAGGGGTTGAAGCATTTCTTCAATGTATTTAGGGAACGTGTAGCCCAGCATCTGTGGCAGTGGGTATCAAATTCATCAATTAATTTTTTGTTTTGGTTTCTCTATCAAATATCTCATTTATATGTTTTAAGGAAGTTTGAGATTCAATTCAATATGGTATTTTGTTTTTCTGTTTGTTTGTTTGGTGACGGAGTCTTGCTTTGTCACCCAGGCTGGAGTGCAGTAGCGCCATCTCGGCCCACTGCAACCTCCACCTCCTAGGTTCAAGTGATTCTCCTCCCTCAGCCTCCCGAGTAGCTGGGATTACAGGAGCTTGCCATGATGCCCAGCTAATTTGTTGTATTTTTGATAGAGACGGGGTTTCACCATGTTGGCCAGGCTGGTCTTAAACTCCTGACCTCAGGTTATCCGCCTGCCTCGGCCTCCCAAAGTGCTGGGATTACAGACGTGAGGCATAGTGCCTGGCCCTCAATATGGTATTTTTAACATAAATACGCTTATATGTGTATATATAAGTAATATAGTTACCTATCAACATTTATTTACTGGGTGTTGTACTGCCACCTATTTACACAAATATCTCATTTAATTCTAAGAACAAACTTGGAAATATTAAATTCCCAATTTAGAGGCAAGGAAACTGAGACTTTTAAGCGTTAGGTGGCTTTCATAAGTTATAAATGGCAGAGCTGGGTTCCAACTAGTTGACGTCTCCTGGCACCAAGACCTGAGCTTTGCCTTCCTTTCATCTTTATTAATTAGTAGCTGTGCAGAAGTCGAAGGAACCGACAAACAGCCAGTGTTTCTATGCACAGTGGCATCCAGGTTTCAGGCAGAAGCAGCTTCACTTAACAGGACCCTGTTCAGGAAATTTAATAATCAGTGTGCTGTGCTGCCCATAGTATGGTCCTTAGCCACAGGTGGCTCCTGAAATTTAACTAGAATTCAATTCAGTTACAAATTCAGTTCCCCAGTTGCCACTAGCACATTGCAAGCATGCAATAGGCACCTGTGGCTGGTGGCTCCATATCTGATGGCTCAACTAGAGAACATTTCCATGATCACAGAAAGTTCTGTTGGACAGCACTGCCAGCCAAAGACTTGGGTCCAATCGGCAGAATTCTTTTCTCCTGTGATAATCTGTGATATCTGTTGACAAGTGATGGATATCCGGCCAGACGTGACAGCTCCGTTCTCCCGTGTCAATGCCGTGTGTCTGTCAACCCTCCTTCATGGTGTGCTCACTTTTTCTTCCAAGGAGGAAGTTGGCCGAATATGGAAGATGGAGCTGCTCAAAGAATCGGATGGGCTGGGAATTCAGGTTAGTGGAGGCCGAGGATCAAAGCGCTCACCTCACGCTATCGTTGTCACTCAAGTGAAGGAAGGAGGTGCCGCTCACAGGTGACTAGATAACCCTCTCCCCTCCCCCGTCCCTCCGCTTCCCGTCCTTCCCCGTCCCTCCCCGCTGGTGCAGGCCCTCTTCCACTTGTTCAAAGCCCTGGTGATTACAGTTCATAAAGATTATGCTGGAGCACAGAAGGAAACCAGGCAAGAGTGGTTCGAATTGAACACACCTCTGAGCACAGGAAATGGCTAATTGCAGAAGATACTGCAGGATCTTCTAGAACAAGGAGAGATTGGATTTCTTTGTAGTCCAGTTTTAGTTTCAAGTGAATGTTACGTATCCTAACTTGCTGAGACGATATGAGGCTACTTACTGAGAATATGCTCCTGAGTAGAACACCGCATTCCTAAGATCTTAACCCCTGTAAAACTTGACTAATGACCTGGGAAAGTGATTGGTTTTCAGTTTGACCACAGAAGCCCACAGCACTGGGGCTTTACTTGTCAGGTCTATCAGGATTGCAGGCATACTTAGATATATGTATCTCTGCCATACAGATGTGGAAGGAAAATTAAGTAAATGTGATTTTTTCTCCTTGCGATCTGAAAACAATTCATACCTCAAAACTTCTTTTGTAGGTCAGGTGTGGGTAGCTCACACCTGTAATCCCAACACTTTGGGAGGCCAGAGCAGGAGGATTGCTTGAACCCAGGAGTGTAAGACTAGCCTGGGCAACATGGTGTGAAACCTGGTGTTTACAAAAAGCAAAAATTAAAAAATAGTGGCGGGGCGCGCGTATAATGCCAGCACTCTGGGAGGCCGAGGCGGATCACCTGAGATCAGGAGTTCGAGACCAGCCTGGCCAACAGGTGAAACCCCGTCTCTACTAAAATTACAAATGAGCCAGGTGTGGTGTTGTGTCCTTGTAGTCCCAGGTACTTGGGAGGCTGAGGCACAAGAATCAGTTGAACCCAGGTGGCGGAGGTTGCAGTGAGCTGAGATCGCACCACTGCACTCCAGCCTGGGCAACAGAGTGAGCCTTTGTCTCAATTAAAAAATAAAATAAAATGGGCCGGGCGCGGTGGCTCACGCCTGTAATCCTAGCACTTTGGGAGGCCGAGGTGGGCGGATCACGAGGTCAGGAGATTGAGACCATCCTGGCTAACACGGTGAAACCCCATCTCTACTAAAAAAAAAATACAAAAAATTAGCTGGTCGCGGGCGCCTGTAGTCCCAGCTACTGGAGAGGCTGAGGCAGGAGAATGGCGTGAACCCGGGAGGCGGAGCTTGCAGTGAACCGAAATCTCACCACTGCACTCCAGCCTGGGCGACAGAGCAAGACTCCATCTCAAAAATAAATAAATAAAATAATAAACTAGCTGCTCTTGTTGGCACACTCCTGTAGTCCTAGCTACTCAGGAGGCTGAGGTGGGAGGATCACTTGAGCCCGGGAGATCGAAGCTGCATTGAGCCATCACTGTGCCAGTGC
>NC_045437.1:31369107-31408596 GCF_002776525.5 Piliocolobus tephrosceles
TTTTTTTTTTTGAGATGTAGTCTCGCTCTGTCGCCCAGGCTGGAGTGTGGTGGTGCGATCTCGGCTCACTGCAAGCTCCGCCTCCTGGGTTCAGGCCATTCACCTGCCTCAGCCTCCGGAGCAGCTGGGACTACAGGCGCCCGCCACCACGCCCAGCTAATTTTTTGTATTTTTAGTAGAGACCGGGTTTCACAGTGTTAGCCAGATGGTCTCCATCTCCTGACCTTGTGATCCGCCCGCCTCGGCCTCCCAAAGTGCTGGGATTACAGGCGTGAGCCACTGCGCCTGGCACACTTATTTCTTAATCTGAACAATGATCTGAAGTGGGAAGAGGAATGGTGTTTAGCTAGAGCATGTGCAAAACAGTTTATTTTGAGTAAGAAGGATGTAGCTATCCCAAAATGTCAGGCCGACTCTTAACTGCTAACCAATTGCTTCCACGCACATAGGGTGTCTACTATTTGCAAGGCCTGGTGGGGCATGTACGTATGTTGTATGCCCACAGTATACAGTAGGCATATAAAAGGAGAGTTTCACTGATGAACGAGGTGATCATCTTTTATAAACTAGTCTGGAACTTGATGTTCAGCTCAGGTACCCTGATTCTAAGAGGGGTGTGGCAAACCAGACCGGTGCTGGCCTGCCCAAGCTTGGGAGGGGACGCAGAAGGAGATCACATGAGGTACAGTCGGAGGAGCTGGAGATAAGTTAGTCTGAAGAATGGAAAACTAAGAAGAGGACCAGGGCAAAAACCAGCAAAGTCCTTTATGCTTATCAGTTCTCTTATTACAGAATAGGATGCTAATCACTAAAGTAGAGATAAGATTAACTGCAATTGTTAGTTGTCTGGGTGGTAGTAATTATTGAAGGATTAAGACCCTAGGTGGTTTTTACTCCAAAGAACATTATTAAACTTCCAAAGTGACATAGGCTTTGAGGAGCTCCTGTCAGATAGACAGTTTCCTATTAATCATAGGTCTTAAGTTCTAGTCTTCCTTTAGCAAGTTGGCAAGTAGGAAATTCCTGTGCCCAGAGATACACTTAGAACTGTTCTTGTCTATTTTCCATCTGAGCCATTTCTATTGGGTCTCATCATTTTCCTTTCATTCTTAGCCTGGAGTTGTGTGTGTGTGTCTCTTTGAGCCTCTGGGGTATATGATTCACAAGTGGGGCATTTTAGTTAATAACAGGAGATGAAAGAAATGAAAGAGGGAAATAAGAAAAGGAAAAGGGAGGGGGATGGTCTTTTTTTTTTTTTTTTTTTAAGATGGAGTCTCACTCTGTTGCCCAGGCTGGAGTGCAGTGGCGCGATCTTGGCTCACCACAGCCTCCACCTCCCGGGTTCAAGCGATTCTCCTGTCTCCGCCTCCCAAGTAGCTGGGACTACAGGCACTTGCCACCATACCTAGCTAATTTTTGTATTTTTAGTAGAGACGGAGTTTCACTATGTTGGCCAGGCTGGTCTTGAACTCCTGACCTCGTGATCCACCCACCTCAGCCTCCCAAGGGATAGGGATGGTCTTGATGGTATTCTAAATAAGTAAGCCCAGGACACTGGTCTGAACCATTGCGTTCTTGATTCCTAAATCCCTCTCCTCCCATAGGAAACAGCTCCTGAGTGGCCCACCCACACAACTCCTGAGATTCCAGCTTGTTTCTTCTTCGTTTTCCCATTCCTTTTCTCCTACCATTCCAAACAACTAGTGGGGCCCGTAGCATTTCTCTGCTTCAGGAATTTCTGAAGGACAGAAACAAAGAGTATCAGAAGTCTCTGGTGCCTCCTGTCTTCTGTTAAAGCCCAAATTCGTTGAAAAGACAACGGCACATGCCCTAGAGGAAGGAGACAGAAAGTGAGAGAAAAGCTGTTGAAGGAAGGAAAGGGGAGGGAAGGATGGAAGAAGAGAAGTCAGTTGATTCATTGAAAGAAAACTAGGGGAGAGCCTAGAGACTGGAGAGAAACGGGGCTTCTGGGCGTGTCGGAGACGTGCATGTGTTTCATGGCAGCACCCTGGGTGCTGATGTGAGCCTTTAGAACAGGGAAAGTCCAATCTTTTGGCTTCCCTGGGCCACATTGGAAGAAGAAGAATTGTCTTGGGCTACACATAAACTACACTAACAAAAATGATAGCTGATGAGCTTAAAAAAAATCACCCAAAAAAAAATCATGTTTTAAGAAAGTTTACAAATTTGTGTTGGACCATGTTCAAAGTCATCCTGGGCCACATGCAGGCCACAGGTTGGCCAAGCTTGCTCTAGAGGGTGCAGTGGGATCCGAGGCTCGAGGTCTCTCTGCCTCACCAGCTTTCCTATCCCACATTCAGCCACCTCTGGCTCCTTTGGGATCCTGGGAGATCAGACCCCTGGAGGCTCTGGTGGGATCCACAGGACTGTTGATTCACCATGATTCAAGGGGCCTGCCCAGTGCTCTGGCACTGCACCACACCGAGCCCTGACCCACCTGAGGGGAGGCAGTCCCCGTGACAGCTGAGTCTCCTGCCAGCCCAGTGGGAAGAAAGCTCAGAGTCAGCCATAATTTAATTTAAAGGAAAGAAACACCCTGTTTATACACCCTGTTTGTAGCCCAGGTCTGATACCTGCAGCGACAGCAGTTTAGGCAGTTGATTTGTTCTTTTCCTTTCTTTCTTTTCTTTTCTTTTCTTTCTTTTTATTCATCCTTCTGCATATGAGGCTTGGCTGGAGAGACTCAAGGATGAAAAAGGAGCTGAAGCCGGGCCTGGTGGCACACATTTGTAGTCCCAGCTACTCAGGAGGCTGAGGCAGGAGGATCACTTAAACCCAGGAATTCCAGGCTGCAGTGAGCCAGGATCGTGCCACTCCACTCCAGCCTGGATGACAGAGCAAGACTCTGTCTCAAAAACACACACACACACACAAACAAAAACATACTTAAAAAAACAAAAAAGAAGAAAAAGAACAAGGTGCTGAGAGTCAGAGACTTTTCCCTCAGGAACCTATAACTCTGTTGGGAGATACAGATCCATATAGTGTAGTGTGTGAATCACAGGTGCCCCAGAGGACATCTGGTCAGGTTCATGTCACCTGGGAAGGGAGGAGGGCAGTGCATTAGGAAAGGAATGCGGGTGGGCTTAGGATATCTCTGCTCTTTCTGAGCTTAGCTCAGTGACTCAGTCATCAGGGCAGGATGGCGGGGAGGATTAAGAAAAGAATGACTGGCCGGGCGCGGTGGCTGAAGCCTGTAATCCCAGCACTTTGGGAGGCTGAGACGGGCGGATCACGAGGTCAGGAGATCGAGACCGTCCTGCTAATACGGTGAAACCCCGTCTCTACTAAAAAATACAAAAAGCTAGCCGGGCGAGGTGGCGGGCGCCTGTAGTCCCAGCTACTCGGGAGGCTGAGGCAGGAGAATGGCGTAAACCCGGGAGGCAGAGCTTGCAGTGAGCTGAGATCCGGCCACTGCACTCCAGCCTGGGCGACAGAGCAAGACTCCGTCTCAAAAAAAAAAGAAAAAAAAAGAAAAGAATGACTCGACTCTCCTCAAACCTTGGGGTCTTGGTTCCTCTATCACCATCTCCACCTGGATGGGAGTTTCACTGACATTGATGCCAGGTAGGCTGGTGATCTTAATGTGCGTATTACTGAGCCACTGCCTGAAATCATGGAGGGAATCCTCTGATGGGAATCTGGGCACCACGAATAAAGCAGTCGCATCCCCAACTGCCTCTGGCCATCATGGTGTCCTCTTTAGCCCAATCTTGACTGTCCCTCCTCACCACCCTCCCTAGCTCCAGAAAGTGGCCCTTCTCAGGCCCAGAATGTCTTGACAAGGGATTTTTTTCCCATCTCCCTTTCCTCAGGGATGGCAGGCTGTCCTTAGGAGACGAGCTGCTGGTAATCAATGGCCATTTACTGGTCGGGCTCTCCCACGAGGAAGCAGTGGCCATTCTTCGCTCCGCCACAGGAATGGTGCAGCTGGTGGTGGCCAGCAAGGTAGGTCGTGTTTGTTTTTTGGTCCTTGTAATGGTGGCAGTGGTGAGTTGGGGTTGAGCCACACCTCCCATGCCACACACATACACAAACACACACGTGTGCACTTGTACATTTACCTTGGGCCATTGAAAAAGCCTTGCATCCACAGGGCAACGCTGTGTGGATTCCCTTAGCTGAAGTGCAGTTACTTGGCTTTCCTTAAGAAGTTTTTGTTTTTGTTTTTGTTTTTGTTTGAGACGGAGTTTCACTCTTCTTGCCTAGTCTGGAGTGCAATGGCGTGATCTCGGCTCACCGCAACCTCCACCTCCCAGGTTCAAGCAATTCTCCTCCCTCAGCCTCCCAAGTGGCTGGGATTATAGCCGCATGCCATCACACTCGGCAAGTTTTATATTTTTAGTAGAGACGGTGTTTCTCCATGTTGGTCAGGCTGGTCTCGAACTCCTGACCTCGGGTGATCCACCCACCTCAGCCTCCCAAAGTGCTGGGATTATAGGCGTGCGCCACCATGACTGGTCCTTTAAGAGTTTTTGTATGTATATGTTAGGGCAGGTGTTCCCAACCCGTGGGCTGTGGATGGGCACTGGTCCATGGCCTGTTAGGAGCTGGGCTATGCAGCAATAGATGAGCGGCCCGTGAGCGAGCATTACCTCCTGAGAGCTCCGCCTCCTGTCACATCAGCCGCGGCACTGGATCCTCATAGGAGCGCAAGCCCTATTGTGAACTGCTCATGCAACGGATCTAGGTTGCACACTCCTTATGAGAATCTAATGCATGATCATGTGAGGTGGGACAGTTTAATCCCAAAACCGTCCCCCTCGCCCCTACCATCCTTGGAAAAATTGTCTTCCGTGAAACTGGTCCCTGGTGCCAAAAAAGGTTGGAGACTGCAGTGTTAGGGGATGGAAAGGAAAGAACAGATGGAAAGGAGAGAAAGAAAATGGTAGATGGAAGGAAGGACAATGTGGAGAGACTGGCAGCTCTTCCAGGAGGAGCTGGAGAGGAGACTTGGAAGCCTGGCAGCTGGAAAGGGAAGTCAGGCTCAGGGGCCGCCGAGGGCAGCCCGTGGCTTCTGCTGTCACTTGTGGCCTCTGAGTGTTGGAGCTGGAGGAAGCATTGTGAATCCTGTTTGCCCAGCCAATTTACAAATGAAGACAGTGAGGCAGAGCTTCCGTGGCCGCTACCATCTTGCAGAGGCCACAGTGCCATCAGCAGCGCCAGGACCCAGGCCCTAATGCCCAGCCCAGTGTCTGTCCCCTGTCTCCCTGCCACCTCTTCTCCATGGGTCCTCCACAGGTCCTGAGGCCCCAGGCGGGCCAGAGTTTCTTTTATCCCCACCCTAGAGTGCATTAATACAGTGTCCAGTTCTGGGCCCCGGCATCTCCTTCTTAAAGCACTGGCTAAAGTCTGCGGGACGTCACAACTGTGGTGAGAAAGAGGAGGCGTTGACCTCTGGTGTGTCTGAGCTGTGGGCCGGTGTGCCGTTGATGAGACTAGGGCAGAGTCTATGTGGCCGAGGAGGTGGTGAAGTGGAGCCATGATGCTTTATTCCAATTCCAGCCAGGAAGGACGGGATGACGCCACACCCTCTTAGCCCTGTGCAGCATGACGCTCTCGCTAATATGGGGAATCCTTTTTCCATTGTCTCTGTTGTTCTTTCAAACCTGGCATCATAGGTCTCTTTATATTTTCCCCTTTAAATTGCAAGATCGATTGCTGATTTTCAGAGTATTGAACAAATAGATTAGAAGAACATTTTGGGCTATCCAAAAAATCTGCTTTCCTTTCTGTATACCTTTTACCACAAACCCTTGACCTAGACTCTCAGACTTCCAAAGATAATCTATCTACAGAGCTCTGGTGAAGACTTGGCAGGAAGAGAGGGCATCTGAGACCCTGGAGGTAGGCGTTGAGACCACTGTCCATTCATAGGTCCTTTTCTCCCCTTCCAGAGATACCAAGGGACACCTTGGGGCCTTCTCTTGAGTCCATCGCGCTCCCTGCATGTCTTCACCCAGAGCGTCTGCCTGTGGGCTGTCTGTAGCCCCTCGCTGGAAATGGGGCAGCAGAACAAACCCTGGGCTTCTCTCTGTCAGCTGGTGAATTCCACAAGGAGGGAAATGCTGCAAGAGAAGGAGAAACAAGTTCCTCATTTTGCCAGATGAAGTGGAAGCCTGAAAGCATCTTTGGGTCTTATAAACACACACACACACACACACACACACACACACACCACACACACACCACACACACACCACAGACACACACACAGAGGCATATGTCTGCAGAGAAAGCGTGTTTCATTTGCGCAGCCCACCTCCTCAAAATCGTGTGCTGAAGAACATGGGTTTCTGCACAAGCGTTCTACCATGTACTACTAAACCTGCATTTCTTGTGCTGACTTCCTTCTCTTGTTAGTTTTTTTGTTTTCGTTTTTGTTTTGTTTTTGTTTTTGTTTTTGAGACGGGGTCTCACTCCTGTTGCCCAGACTGGAGTGCAATGATATGATCTCGGCTTACTGCAACCTCTGCCTCCCGAGTTCAAGCAATTCTCCTGCCTCAGCCTCCCAAGTAGCTGGGATTACAGGTGCCCACCACCATGCCTGGCTGATTTTCGTATTTTTAGTAGAGACAGGGTTTCGCCATGTTGGCCAGGCTGGTCTGGAACTCCTGACCTCAGGTGATCCACCTGCTTTGGCCTCCCAAAGTGCTGGGATTGCAGGCATGAGCAACCACATCCAGCCTCTCCTGCTAGTTTGGAAAATGGAGAAGGGGATAGCTTTTCTTTGTCAAGCCATTATCCACAAACACAAACATAAGATTAAAAAAAAGGTGGCGGGCCACTCATGGGTAAAGCAAATAATGAAGGGGCTTTAAAAACTGGTTCCTCAATGATGCCTGCTCCCTGTGAGACACACCGACTTAAAGGAAGAAAGCACGCTACGTGTAGTACCAGGTGCCATGTACATGACTTAGAGGAAGAAAGCACGCTACATGTACCAGGTGCCATGTACGTGACTTAAAGGAAAAAAGCACACTACATGTACCAGGTGCCATGTACATGACTTAAAGGGAAAAAGCACGCTACATGTACCAGGTGCCATGTACGTGACTTAAGGGAAGAAAGCACGCTACCATGTACACAGGGTGCCAGGTGCTTTTAGTTCTTTTTATTCAGTGAATGATGTTAAGTTCCGAGTGGTTGGACTGGGCATGGTGGCTCATACCTGTAATCCCAGCACTTTGGGAGGCCGAGGAGGATTGCTTGAGCCTAGGAGTTTAAAACCAGCCTGGGCAAAATAGTGAGACCTCTTCTCTACAAAAAATAAAAAGTAAAAATTAGCCATGCATGGTTAGCACACACCTGTAGTCCATGCTACTTGAGAAGCTGAGGCAAGAAGATTGCTTGAGCTTAGGAGGTCAAGGCTGCAGTGAGCCATGGCCATGCCACTACTCTCAAGCCTGGGTGACAGAGCAAGACCCTGTCTCAAAAAACAAAAACAAACCAATCCCGGTGGTTAATTACCTTGACCTGAGGTCACACAGCACAGAACTGAGTTTTAGCCTGAGTCCACCAGACTTCAGAGTTCGTGCGGCTTCTCATGCACCAAGCTGCTTTTATGCAAATAAAATATAAAGGACACTAGAGCCAATGGTATAAGAAAAAGATAATGCATTCCTGCTAGAGGCTTTGACTTTTAGGGACACTTGCTTGCGTCCTCATGGGGCTGAGTAGCATTCCAGAGCCAAAGAATGGGTGTCTATCCAAGCTGTCAATCCATTGACCCTTGGGTATCTTCACCAAGCTGTGGTCCTAAAACTGACCCGGCCTCAGAGGAGTGAGGCCTTTCTCTTCTTCCGATACACTCCGTTTTACAATTAGGCAATAAACTGCTACAGCAGCTGCCTGCTGCTCCTAAACTTCATCTACACCATCCAAGGTCCTCATCCACATAGGAAAAAAAAAAGATGGCAGCCTTCAGGTGCCTCTGACATGTTTCTCTCCTTTATCCAACAAGAGCAAGTAATCCACAAGCTTCCTTGCTGTCTTCACACTTGAAGAGGGAGGGGAAAGCTTTTGATTTGCTGAATATAAAGAATAACTAAAATGTAAACTATTGTTATTATGGATAATAGTCACCTTGTTGCAAAGCTTTAAGGCATTGTTTTGGAAATACAGCAGTTACTTTCTTGTGGAGAGGATGGCTCATGTTTCCACACAAATAGATTGTTTGCTTATAGTAGTAGGAGCTTAGGACGTTTTTATTGAATGAATAAACTCAGAATATACAAGTTAGTTTTGATATTCCTGGAAGCAACATATAACAGTACAGATCTCTTGCTCGCTTTTTTTGCTTTTTTCACTCTTGGTTTTTATTAACAAGTAATATATATGTATTGTGTCAAATGTAGACAACCCCAAAAATTACAGAGAAGAAGACGATGATGAAATTCTCATAATACTACCAATAGTACTTACTATCCATTAACTGGAGTGTCCTTCCAGCTGGGAACATGTGTATGTGTGTGTAACATGTACATACACATTTTCTGTAAAATGGAGTCTCATACAAGGAAACATCATGTACCCTGGAGGCAGTCCCGCCTAGACTTAAATCGAGCACAGCCCTTTAAAAGCGGCATGTCCTGGCCAAGTTGTTACCTCACCTAATTCTCCGTTTTCTTCCCTGTATAGTGAGAACCAGTAACTACCTCATGAGGATGATGTTAGCAGGATTAAATGAGATATCAAGGGGGCGGGCACAGTGGCTCATGCCTATAATCCTACCAATTTGGGAGGCCAAGGTGGGTGGATCTCTTGAGGCCAGGAGTTCGAGACCAGCCTGGCCAACATGGTGAAACCCTGTCCGTACTAAAAACACAAAAATTAGCCAGGCATGGTGGTGGGCACCTGTAATCCCAGCTACTAGGGAGGCTGAGGCAGGAGAATCGCTTGAACCCAAGAGGCAGAGGTTGCAGTGAGCTGAGATCACGTCACTGCACTCCAGCCTGGGTGACAGAGTGAGACTCTGTTTCAAAAAAAAAAAAGAGAGATCAAGGGCCCTGAGCAGTGTAGCTGGTTATAGCAAGAACTGGAGAAATGTTTGCCTTATGGTTATCACATTTTATTCCCTTTAGCTTATTATATACATTATTAATATCATAGTTATTACATATTACTTTAACCTGCTTTTTCACAGCATACTGTAAGAATCCACATTAGGAAGAACAATTTTTTTTTTTTTTTTTGAGACAGGGACTTGCATTTTTTGCCCAGGCTGGAATTGAGTGGTGCAGTCATAGCTCACTGCAGCCTGGAACCCTGGGGCTCAAGTGATCCTTCCATCTTAGCCTTCCAAGTAACTGGGACTGCAGACATGTGCCACCCTACAAGGCTACTGTTTGTTTGAGACGGATTTAAACAATTTTTTGTAGAGGCTGTCTGTCTCTGTGTTGCTCAGGCTGATCTCGAACTCCGCCCTCAAGCAATCTGCCTACCTAGGCCTCCCAAGGTACTGGGATTACAGGAATGAGACACTGCCGGGCCCAGCACGTTTTTTTGTTTGTTTCTGAGACAGAGTCTCGTTCTGTCACCCAGGCTGGAGTGCGGTGGTACAATCTTGGCTCACTGCAACCTCCACCTCCTAGGTGCAAGCTATTCTTCTGCCTCAGCCTCCTGAGTAGCTGGGACTATAGGCACATGCCACTGCATCTGACTAATTTTTGTATTTTTAGTGCCAGGCTGGTCTTGAACTCTTGGCCTCAACTAATCCACCTGCCACAGCCTCCCAAAGAGCTGGGATTACAGGTATGAGCCACCACACCCAGCCTCAGCACCATTTTTAACGACCGCAGAGTAGTCTATCCTGTAGCTGCTATGCCTTTACTTGTCAGTTGGGATTAAAAAAAAAAAAAAAAAACTCTTTTCAGTTAATCTAGCAGAAGCAGAATTGACATCACAGAAGAGGACTGAACTCACTTTTTTTTTTCCCTTCCTTTAGATAAGGCCTAACAATATAATATTCACAATTACTGATCCAAAATGAATTATCTTCAGGTACTTTGAAGGTAGAACCAACATGAAACTAGCAACAAACTTCACTGTCACTAGGTACCAGCTTGCTAATATTTAGTAACATCCATTGTTTAAGATGGGTTTCATTCATTTATTTTTGTCCTCTTTTCTGTCAACCCTCAAGCAATGTGGTTAAATATGATTAAGACTTTCTGTGTGTTTTCTTCCTTGTGGAAATGGCTGACGTGAAGGACTGAGGAGAGAACAGGTAGCTCTTTTTGCTCTCTTTCTAGAGCCATGGATTCGCTCTACAGTCCCAGCCCCTTCCCTGGTCCCTGGCCCTCCTGTGCTGCAGCATTTCCCAGGAAGGCTCTGGCTCCTGTGTGGTCCCCATTTGCAGCGAGGCCTTCATTGATCTCACCCGCATCTTACAGCCTACTCTAGCCTTACCTGTACATAAGATCAAAGGGCTGTGTGTTGGCGATGCCCCCTTCAGAGTCTTATCCAAATGGAGTCTGGGCTGTGCGGTCCCTAATGCCTGTAATCCCAGCACTTTGGGAGGCTGAGATGGGAGGACTGCTTGAGGCCAGGAGTTCAAGACCAGCCTGGTCAACATAGCAAGACTACATCTGTATAAAATAATAATTATTATTAATAAATAAATAAATAGAGTCTGATTCCATGTATTTTTGTTGACCTTTAAAAGTTGTTCAAGGACTGCCTTCATTGAAAAAACCTTATCTGACATTTTGATTCAACAATCTAATCTCTCTTTGTTCCTTTTTTTTTTTTTGAGATGGAGTTTCACTCTTGTTGCCCAGGCTGGAGTGCAGTGGTGCAGTCTCAGCTCACTGCAGCCTCCACCTTCCCGGTTCAAGGGATTCTTGTGCCTCAGTCCCCCAAGTAGCTGGGATTACAGGTGCCTGCCCACCACGCCTGGCTAAGTTTTGTATTTTTAGTAGAGATGGGGTTTCACCATGTTGTCCAGGCTGGTCTTGAACTCCTGACCTCAGGTGATCCACCCACCTCGGCCTCCCAAAGTGCTAGGATTATAGGCATGAGCCACCATGCCCGGCCAGTCGAATCTCTTTCTAATGAGCATATGCTGGGGAAATGAGCACAGGAGCAGGGAGGAGAAGATCATGGATATGTGAGCTCTGGGCTAGGCCTGGGGACACAGCAGTGAATGGAAATGGTGTTAGGTGGGAGCAATTCTCAGACACGCAGGGGAGATAGACTAGTAGACACACTGCAAGGGGATGAAAGCAGTAGTCAAAGACTTGAGAGAAGAAAGGAGGGGTAAATGGAGTGGCTCCTGAGATGACCCAGGTGGGCTTTCAGAAGGAGAGGTGTTCAAGCCTTGCCCGCGTGGGCCTCAGTCGTGAAAGGAAGGGTGGTCCCAGCAGAGGGAGCTGCTGGCGGAAAAGGCAGTGGGCAAGGAGGAGTCCAAAGGGTTTGGAAGGCAGTATGGCATCAGAGTGGGTTGATGGGGAGAGTGGGGAAGGGGGGATGAGTTTGGAGAGCAGGACAGAAGCAGCTCTATAAGATGCTGATCTAGCCAGGCTCAGTGGCTCACGCCTGTAATCCCAACACTTCGGGAAGCCAAGGCAGGCAGATCACGAGGTCAGGAGTTCGAGACCAGCCTGGCCAACAGAGTGAAACCCCGTCTCTACTAAAAATACAAAAATTAGCCAGGCATGGTGGTGTGTGCCTGTAGTCTGAGCTACTTGGGAGGCTGAGGCAGGAGAATAGCTTGAACCCGGGAGGTGGAGGTTGTGGTAAGCCAAGACTGTGCCACTGCACTCCAACCTCGGCAACAGAGCAAGACTCTGTCTCAAAAAAAAAAAAAAAAAAAAAAATCAATAAAAGAAAGATGCTGACCTCTTCTTTAGACAGCATCCTGAAAGCAGCCCGGGGGATGCCAGCAGGGGATGTTGGGCCAAGTGTGGTGACTCACTCCTGTAATCCCAGCACTTTGGGAAGCCAAGGCAGGAGAATGGCTTGAGCCCAGGAGTTCAAGACCAGCCTGGGTGACATAGTGAGACCTTGTCTCTACAAAAAAATTTTTTTAATTAGCCAGGCATGGTGGTGCATACCTGTAGTTCAGCTACTCAGGAGGCTGAGACAGGAGGACCACTTGAGCCCAGAGGTTTGAGATTACAGTGATTGCACCACTGAACTCAGCCTGGGTGACAGAACGAGATCTTGTCAATTAAAAAAAATAATAATTGTTTTATAAAGGGATCTTAAATTCAGGGAGCTTGGATTGCCCATAGAAACACTGAGCTAAAGGCTGGGTGTGGTGGCTCACACCTACAATCCCATCACTTTGGGAGGCTGAGGCAGGTAGATCACTTGAGGTCAGGAGTTCGAGACCAGCCTGGCCAACATGGTGAAACCCCGTCACTACTAAAAATACAATGCCAGGTGTGGTGGCTCATGCCAGTATTCCCACCTACTTGGGAGGCCGATGTGGGAGAATCGCTTGAACCTGGGAGGCAGAGGTTGCAGTGAGCCGAGATCGCGCCATTGCGCTCCAGCCTGGGCAACAGAGCAAGACTGTCTCAAAAAAGAAAAAAAATAGCTAAGAGTCACACATTCTCTGGGGGGAAAAATGGGTTTAGGTTTAAATTGGGTCCACACCCCTGACCTTTGAGGTAACCCTGCAGACAGAACATTTACTCCATGTAGTCTTTGGGTTGGGAGCACGTAGCTTGACTCTGCCAGGTTGCCTTCAAGAACTGCTTGGTTCTGGGGAGTAATTCATGGATGGGCCTTTAATTGTGTCCCCATAGGAAAACTCTGCAGAGGACCTCCTCAGGTTAACATCTAAGAGCTTGCCGGATCTGACCAGCTCGGTAGAAGACGTGTCCTCCTGGACTGATAACGAAGACCAGGAGGCAGACGGGGAAGAGGACGAAGGAACCGGCTCTTCTGTCCAGAGAGCAGTAAGTGGCTCTGTGCTCCTGGCTTTCTGTTGGAATTATGTTTTTCTTAAGTCCTGGGCGCCAGGACTAGGGGATAAATGCTTGAGATAGTATGATAGAGACCATGATGAGAAAAGACCCCAGTGCATTCTTTCTGTGTTTTTCTCAGAATCTCTGAGAAAAATCTGTAAGGGCGATATTTTTCCTTTAAGGAAAAACATGAAATAGTAAACAAGAGAAGCAACGCAGGGGCTGGGCACAGTGGCTCACACCTGTAATGCCAGCACTTTGGGAGGCTGAGGCAGGTAGATCACCTGAGGTCAGGAGTTCAAGACCAGCCTGGCCAACACGATGAAACCTAGTCTTTACTAAAAATACAAAAATTAGCGGGACATGGTGGTGCATGCCTGTAATTCCAGCTACTCAGGAGGCTGAGGTAAGAGAATCATCTGAGCCCAGGAGGCAGAGGTTGCAGTGAGCCGAGATCTTGTCACTGCACTCAAGCCTGAGCTACAGACTGTGACTCCATCTTAAAAAAAAAAAAAAAAAAAAAAGAGAGAAAGCAACTGGATATTGAGTTCAGTGCATATATTAATTTCCAGAATGCTTTATACTATATACAGTGATTTTGCTGCTATGCCTTGCTAGTGTGTTTGACAACTACTATTAGTGAATTTAAACTTGGATGGAGAGATATCTGGTTCAAAGTGGAATGTTAAAATAACCCAAAAAGGCCAAGTGCTGTGGCTCATGCCTGTAATCCCAAAACCTTGGGAGGCCAAGGTGGGTGGATTGCTTGAGCTCAGGAGTCTGAGACCAGCCTGGCCAACATGACGACCCCATCTTCACAAAAAATACAAAAAAAAAATTAGCCAGGTGTGGTGGGCGTGCCTATAGTCCCAGCTACTCAGGAGGCTGAAGCAAGAGGATCACTTGAGCCTGGGAGGTCAAGCCTGCAGTGAGCTGTGATCGTGCCACTGCTCTCCAATCTGGGCTACAGAACAAGACCCTGTCTCAAAAAGTAATAATAATATAAGACTCTGGTATCTTCTTTGTGTCCCAAATCTGAAAGATGTGTCATTTTTCATGTGAACTCTTATTAGCCCTTGTTCCCCATCTAAACAGCTGTGGGGTGGGTGGGCGCCCTCTCTCTGCCCCTTGGAGCCCCTTCCTCCTTCCCACTCTCCTGAACCTAGGTAGCATAGGTAAGCACTGGAAAATCAGCTTTGCTTACAGTAAGGCCTTAGAAGATGAAAAATGCATCTCATTTACCACAATAAGCTACATTTAAACGGGGAAAAGTTGCTGTTTGTCTTCCTTTTTGTTCCTGGAAACCTAGGGCTACCAAGCATGGTTGTGTAGGTTGTGGACTGCACAAAGGTATCACTTGTAAGGGTGTACCATTCACATCATAAACATAAGCTTTTAGATTTATTATAACCGTTTTCTGAAGGATGGCAGTGTAGGGGCTCCCTGTGCTCTGTGCTGGCACGGCAGTTACCCTCTGCTCCTTGTTTTCCATGGTACAAGAAGGGAAATAATGTGGTGGTGCAACAGCAGACTTCAGCTCCAGCACGGCTCCAGCATTCCGACCTTTTCTTACTGTATATCCTTCACTAGCAGCTCTCTAGCCCAGGGGGTTCCTCATTGCTCTCGTCCCCTCCTGTTCCCAGCGTCTGGAGGGCTCGTCCCTGCTGGGCAGGATCTCGTTGCTCAGCAATTGTGCCTGGAGACACCTCAGCCAGCTTTCAGTGGAAAGCTAAGTAAGTCCCGGGTGTGCGGCGAGGACAGCCCTGCAGCACATCTGCACCCCCTCTGCTGAGCCTCCAAGCCATTGACGGAGCATAACAGCTCTTTGTAGAGAGTTTACAAGCACACACATTTTTTTATTTTATTTTATTTTTTAGAGACGGAGTCTTACTCTGTCGCCCAGGCTGGAGTGCAGTGGCGTGATCTCGGCTCACTGAAAGCTCCACCTCCCGGGTTCTAGCAATTCTCCTGCCTCAGCCTCCCGAGTAGCTGGGACTACAGGCGCCCGCCACCTCGCCCGGCAAGTTTTTTGTATTTTTTAGTAGAAACGGGGTTTCACCGTGTTAGCCAGGATGGTCTCGATCTCCTGACCTCGTGATCCGCCCGTCTCAGCCTCCCAAAGTGCTGGGATTACAGGCTTGAGCCACCACGCCCGGCCGCACATTTATATTTTTAATTGACCTTATATTAACATACTTATGAAACTTGCTATGGTCTTAATGACATAATCATGAACATATCCCTATGTTATTAAAGGGTCTTCTGAGATATGATTTATAATGGCTAATATTCCTTAACATAAAAGTGCCATAATCTGTTTCACCAATGTACTTCACATTTTATATTCAAATTTTTTCAAAATGTAATTTGGTATAGAACATCTTTGCTTCTATATCTCTCTCTGTGTTTTTGTTTTTGTTTTTGTTTTTTTTCGCATTTCCTTACATGGCTTATAGCAGTAAAATTGTTTAGTCAAAGGTGTTTTTCTGGAGAGATTATAGTAATTTACACTTGTAGCATAGGCCAGTTCCCACCATCACCTTTTAAAACATTATCATTAGAAAAGTTTACCAATTAATCACACATTGTTTTATGAGTTCATTACTGTAGTTTTTTCAAGAGAATTTCAATGCATTTTGTCATAACACACTGGATTTGGGAAGCTTTGCGTTGCCTTTAAGGGGAAGCTAAGACTCTCGGCAGTATTTCGCCGCCAGTGTACCTGTTGTCCTGGCTCTATTTCTGGGTTTCTCTGTCATGTCACCAGAAGCTCTTAATACACTGATCCTCAGCCCATTATCTTCGGTGGAGAAGCCAGCACTGATCTTACTTTGACAATTCTCTCTTCCTTGTGCACCAGACAGGACACCACCTCCACCTCCCTCCCATTCCGCTCCCCTCACCCCGTCACAAAGCACTCACAGAGGAGATGGAACAGCCGTCATGCCTGGCCATCACCGAAGCCTGAACACCCATCATTTCTCAGCCATCTCTTGAGCTCTCGCTTCAGCCCAGGGGAACCAGGCCTGAGACAGAGCCCTGCATGGGCCAGGAAGTGTGGGCAACTGGGAGAGGACATTTTCCAGGCTTCACAGTCTACCAGGGTCAGCCCTGCTGTGCCTTTTAAAAGTGCTGAACTGCTGAAAAAATGTTCTTTCTTTTTTAGTTATATGTTCACAATCCATGATTCTTCGTTTCAGCATTTTTAAAAATGAAAGGACCACTTAAAGAAATGTGGTTCTGTGTTAATCAACTGAGTTACAGAAAGCCTTTTATTTCACAGATGATGATGATTAAACCTGCTGCCAAATTCTAGCCAGACATGGACTGTTTTTGCACCTGTATGTCGTGATGTGCTCCGAGCACTTAAGCTGAGCAAATGTAATACAAATGCTGAGGATCTGCCATGCGTCCCCTTACGATTTATTTTTAATGGCTGCAATAAAGAGCAATGAGATTTTCCTCTCAGAAAGCTCCATCCATGCTTAGAATAAAACCATATGGTGAATATCAAGTTTGAGAAGTAGAAGCCAGTGAAAGAGAGAATGGGAACAGGATGGCGAAACCCAACAAGCATTTGCGTAATTGTCAGTCATCTCGGTGGGGTCTGGCTTCAGTGACAGGGCTCACTATCTGCCACTCACCCCCACTGTCACCACCACCACATCCAAGATTAAAGACTGCCAGTTTGGTCTCAGAAATATCAAAGTCTAGCCCTTCCCCCACGCCACCCGTGGCCCTGTTCTACCCAATTGGCCATTCCTCCCTGAGTCTCTCCATTTTCTGCTCTGCAATGACAATTTCTTTTTTTCTTTCTTTCTTTTTTTTTGAGATGGACTCTCACTCTGTCGCCAGGCTGGAGTGCAGTGGCGCAATCTTGGCTTACTGCAGCCTCCACCTCCCGGGTTTAAGTGATTTTTCTGCCTCAGTCTCCTGAGTAGCTGGGACTTAAGGCATGTGCCACCATGCCCAGCTAATTTTTGTATTTTTAGTAGAGATGGGGTTTCACCATGTTAGCCAGTATGGTCTCGATCTCTTTCTTTTCTTTTTCTTTTTCTTTTTTTTTTTAAGATGGAGTCTTACTCTGTCACCCAGGCTGGAGTGCAGTGGTGCAATCTCGGCTCACTGCAACCTTCGCCTCCTGGGTTCAACCAATTCTCCTGCCTCAGCCTCCCAAGTAGCTGGACTACAGGCACCCACCACCACGCCCGGCTAATTTTTATATTTTTAGTAGAGATGGGGTTTCACCATGTTGGCCAGGCTGGTCTCGAACTCCTGACCTCAGGTGATCTGCCCACCTCAGCCTCCCAAAGTGCTGGGATTGCAGTCGGTAGCCACTGCACCTGACCCGACAATTTCTTTTTTTTCTAGAGAAAGGATCTTGCTCTGGCGGTACACAGGCTGAAGTGCAGTGGTGTGATCATAGCTCACTGTAACCTCAAACTCCTGGGCTCAAGCAATCCTCCCACCTCGGCCTCCTGAATAACTGAGAGTACAGGTGCACGCCACCATGTCCTGCTAATTTTTTAAGTACGTTTTTTGTAGGGATGGGACGTTGCTCTGTTGCCCAGCCTGGTTTCAAACTCCTGGCCTCAAGCGATCCTCCCACCTCGGCCTCCCAAATAGCTGGGATTACAGAAGTGAGCCACCTCACCTGGCCATGCGCAGTGACAATATTTTAAATGAGAATCTGGCATGTCATTTAAATGTTTAAGGTCTCCAATAAAATGAGTGGCACATGCATTGTGATTATTGATTGGCTATTCAAAAAAGTATGTGTTCTTTCTCAAGTGTAATTTCTTTGGAAAAGAAAAGAGATTTTTCCTAAGAAAAATGGAAAAATCTTATGTTCTAGCCTTCTGAGAGAGAAACTTTTTTTAAAGTTTTTTTTTTTTTTTTAAGTTCTCTTTAATGAAAAGAAGAGGAAGAGTTTCAGTATAATAGGATATGAAATGGGTGATACTTATTAAGTGATTGGAGGCTGTCTCCCTTTTTATATTTTTTAACAAAGAAAAAAAATGGAAGTAATGGTTGTCTTTGCCAAATCTGCAATTGTAAAGCTCAGCTCGGAAGAGTTCGTTTAGCACATCAATCAGGAGACCCGTATCCGGCTTCCTTTTCCATCAAGCGAATCAGTTGTAACATTTTTGGAATCACAAGTTTGGAAAAATCTTGGGAGAACTTTTGGGTGATTCAGGTTTTAGAAGGAATAAAGGACCTGTTTCTTACAAGGAAAGAAGAGCACAGCAGGACCTTCCGATTCTGTGAGTCTGATAGGGGTGTTTGATTCTTTGTTGGTGGAACTGCCAGGGGTATGGGAACCTGAAAGCCAGTGCCCTTGAGTGTAGATATGAGGCCTGTGGAAAGAAAGGAGAGGACCTCTTGTGTTTTATTTGGACTGAATAATTGATCAAATGTCTGCTCTAAATGTTTCCAAATGTGTCCAGGCAGTAAGGACTTCTGTTACAGCATCTGAATGTATCATTTTTGGTTGATTCATGGTGTCCTAGATGGGAAACTCTTTCTTGTTTCGGGGTTGACCTGGTTTTTTCTGGCAAATTGAACTTAGAGTCTAATACAAAGAACAACGAACACCAAGGATGTCAACCTGTGATTAGCATTAAAACAGAAAGACACAGAGTCTGACTGCAAGGCAGATCTTCAGACTAGAACTGTTCATGCTGAGAGACACCAGCACGGAGCTCTCTGCATCTGAAGGGAGCGCATGTTCTTCCCCTGAGGCCTTAAGGATAGAGAGTCACCACTTAGGCTGCTTCTGTGGGCAGTGTGGGCTGAGCCTAACAGTCTCTGAGCCTGTTAATGTCATCCTCCATGAGTGGAGGCTCCGTGGGGGCAGGGTCCCTGTCAGGTTTGCTCACTTGCGTCTCCCAGGTCCTTACTGTCACTTTGTGTGTATGAGATAGATGGATGGATGGTTGGACAGATGCGCACATGGGCAGATGGTTGTGTGCCCTCTCACCATCCCATAATGCCCCCTGCATACCTCTCGTCGTAAGGTTTGGTCGCCTTCCACTGTCTTCCCCAGCATACCATGAATTTACAATGGCCTGGGCCGGGCACGGTGGCTCACACCTGTAACCCCAGCACTTTGGGAGACCTAGGCAGACGGATCACTTGAGGTCAGAAATTCAAGACCAGCCTGGCCAATATGGCCAAAACCCCATCTCTACTAAAAATAAAAAAAATAAAAAAAAAAAAAGATAGCGTGGTGTGGTGGCTCACAACTGTAATCCCATCTGCTAGGGAGACTGAGGCACAATAATCGCTTGAACCCCAGAGGCGGAGTTGGCGGTGAGCTGAGATGGTGCCACTGCACTCCAGTCTGGGTGACAGAGCCAGACTCTGTCTCAAAATAAATAAATAAATAAGAAAAAAAAATAGTTTAAAATGGCCTTGGCACATAGTAGACATTTGTTTCTGTCCCCAGGTGAGAGAAAGTCTCTCTGCTCCTCCCTTCTGGGAATTTCTGTCTGGGATAAGAATATCAGTGATTTAGACATCATTGTTTGAAGTGTAACACTGGGAGAACACGGTGTCTCCTCCCTTAAAATAGGACATTTGTAGTAGCATCTCATTAACAGATAAGTAGATTTCTTCCTTTTTGTTTGGTTAAGGTTAGAAACTTGCAAGCAGCTAGAGGGAATTTAGGACTTAGTTTTTAATGAATCAGCAGCAAAAACAAAGGATTAAACATCCCAGGGGGAGTTGGTGAAGAAATAAGTGGGATATAAATGAAAAGACCAAAAAGGCACCAGGGCAAAGAGCCCAGAACTGTGAGTGTCAGAGATGTGGGTTGTGGTAAACAACCATAAAGTGTCAGAACTGCAGGGAACCTTGGGGAGTAACTGGTCCCAACCTCGCATTTTATAAGCTGGAGATCTACAATGAGAAGGAAGACCGCAGGGCTCCACTGATAGCAAACTTGTTCCCCTGGAAAAGTCACATTATAGCTCAAGGCAGCTGCGAGAGGGAAAAAGAAGAACCAGGAAAAAGAGATGAATGCAGTGCAAAGAGTTCACAGACTTCACCGAAATGCAGAAGGATCACTGTTTATGCAAAAGCATGAATGGGCGCAGGGAGCTTCCACACTTTTGCATCCAGCTCGTGCGCTCTGGAGAGGCCTCCTTGGCAGGTCTGAGTGGAGCAGGGCCCAGGAGCCTGTGTTTCTGGTGATTCTGATGCTCAGCGAGATTATAAAAAGTGAAAGTGGCAAGGCTTCTAAGAGTCTCCTGGCTAGGAGCTGGGCGATGCCCAGGGACCTCTGTGTGCGTAGCATTGAGACAAGGGGAGGTTTTAGGCCCCCAACTGTCCCCCTATTTTCCACAGTTCAGGGACAGAGGGAGTGAGGCCAAGGTGTTTGTGGTGCTCGTGGGAAACTTAGCAGCACAGATCCCTCAGCCTGCTCCGGATCCTCATGAGCACAGACTGGCTTGCACATCATTGTTCTCGTTGCCTTCCCAGACACCGGTTCCTATTATATAGACCGGAGCTGCTGATGCAGAAACTGCCTCATTCTCGGCACCCGCAGCAGGCGGCCACACATGGCGATCCACAGCTCCCCGAGTTGCGCATTTTCTCCCCACTGCTCCAAACTGTGAACTTCTCTCTCTCCCCCGCCTCAGCCCGGGACTTCCCCCAAGTAGGTCTCAGTTCACTTAGATGTTCTTTAAGCAACACTTCAGCTGGCACAGGACATAGAAAAGGTTGCTTGAAACTCAATGCCTTATGTCGGATTGCCAGAGCAAGATAGGAAAGACAAGACGGCAATGATTGCTGGTCTAAGAAAATAAGATTTACATTTGGGGGTGGTTTTGTTTGGTTTGGTTTTATGTTTAAGAAGATGAAGTGGTTATTTAAGTGGGTGGAGGAAGAAAGGAGATAAGAGTAATTATTTGACCAAGATGAATTGCCTGGAAAACTGCTGAAGTTTGAATTAGGCTTACTCCCGTGGCAAATTCTCAGGGGCCTGTTCCAACTGGCTACCTGGCCTTGCTGCATTTTTATCTAAGCAGTTTGCAGTTCTCAAGGAGGTAAACAGCTCATGTCATTTGCATAGAAAAGCCTTTTTTTTTTTTTTTGGCAACAGGATCTCACTCTGTTGCCCAGGCTGGAGTGCAGTGGCTCACTGCAGCCTTGACCTCCTGGGCTCAAGAGATCCTCCCACCTCAGCCTCCTGAGTAACTAGGATTATAGTTGCATGCCACCATGCCTGGCTAATTTCGTCTTTGTATATTTTGTAGAGACGGGGTCTCCTTGTGTTTTCTAGGTTGGTCTCAACCTCCTGGGCTCAAGCAATCCTCCCGTTTTGGCCTCCTAAAGTACTGGGATTACAGGCGTGAGCCACGTTGCCCAGCCAGGAAAGCAAATATTGTATTTCACATGGATCCTCAAAGAGCAGTGGTCTCCATAATAGAATAGGCACACCCAGAGGAGAAGCCAGATGATTTCTCGGGGTGTGGGAGGAAAATATTAGAACATATGTAGGTCTTATCATGTTTTAGATTGTTTTGTTTTATGGTACATGCAGACATTAATACAGTAGTATAGGTTTAGAATTTATGAATCTATGTTAGGAGTGCTTGATGGCTTCCCGGCTTAGAAAGAGTGACATCATAGCACAGAGCATTAGGAAATACAGTTAAAAAAATTTACTTAGTATGCAGTCAATTTTATTATCGTGCTTTGAATTTGAAAAATTCTTTCCGATTTCAATGAAAATAAAATATGAATCATTGGAGCATATAATAAAGTTTCTTTGCCCTCAAGTTAATTTTCATGAACATAATAGGTAGAAGTCATGTAATGACTTTCTAACGGGAGGTAAGTTGCGTCCTGTCTTTGCGCATTTCATTACAGTGTTCCAAGATGCCTTCTCACCCCCGTTCCAAATTTTCCTCTTATTTGTAACACTGCTATTTAGTTAATTTCGGTTTATATATCTTTAAGGGGCTTATGTCTGTGGTCCACACGTTGAAATGTAAAGTAGAATATACACATATATATATATATATTTTTTTTTTTTTTGAGACAGAGTCGTTGTCTGTCATCCAGGCTGGAGTACAGTGGCACAGTGTCAGCTCACTGCAACCTCTGCCTCCATGCCTGGCTAATTTTTGTATTTTTAGTGGAGACGAGGTTTCACCATGTTGGCCAAGCTGGTCTCAAACTCCTGACCTCATGCTCCGCCTGCGTCGGCCTCCCAAAGTGCTGGGATTACAGGCGTGAGTCACCGTGCCCAGCCAAAATATAATATGTTAAGACTCAAAGGAAGATGGCTATTCAGAAATGAGACTGAAGTAAACATTTCTTCTGCCATAGACAAAACTATGGCAATAACTACAGGAGGTGAGAACAGGGTAATGTGGCTCATTTTTGCACGATATATCTCAGGATAACTCTGTTTATGAGCTTCGCTGAGCCTTTAAGGTAACAAAAATCCTTGAGATGTATCTTCTGAGACTGTAATGTAGATAATGTTGCTGCATTGTCAGAATCTTGCTCTTAAGAGGAAAAGGAGATCCTCTCTTAGTTTCAATTTCAGTTATGTGCTGGATTATAGGCAAATGACAAAATGATCTTTTTTTTTTTTTTTTTTGGAGACAGAGTCTTCACTGTCACCCAGGCTGGAGTACGGTGACAGTGGCATGATCTTGGCTCACTACAACCTCTGCCTCCCAGGTTCAAGTGATTATTCTCTTGCCTCAGCCTCCCAAGTAACTAGAACTATAGGTGCACGACACCACGCCTGGCTAGTTTTTTGTATTTTTAGTAGAAACAGTGTTTCACCATGTTGGCCAGGCTGGTCTCGAACTCCTAACCTCAAGTGATCTGCCCACCTTGGCCTCCCAAAGTACTGGGACTACAGGAGTGAGCCACTGCACCTGGCCAACAAAATAATCTTTGATGGGGTGGCGGGGGAGACCCACCTTACTTAAAGACTTCATGTGCATTGGAAGATTTGGAATTATTATTATTATTATTATTACATTTTCCTCTTTTTAGCCACATCTTATGCAACATGGTAGCACAAAGCCTGAGAAATAAAAACAAAGCAAAATACAAGAGGTCAGAAGTTCGCCTGTGGAATCCAGGGCAGAAATTTCACAAAGAGATGGAGCGATTTAGGACAAACTCCTCACCCCACCCCCTACTGTTACTGTTTGCTTGCCTCGATGTTTTTTGTTTTTTGTTTTTTGTTTGTTTGTTGTTGTTGTTGTTGTTGAGACAGAGTCTCGCTCTGTCACCCAGGTTGGAGTGCTGTGGCGTGATCTCGGCTCACTGCAACCTCTGCCTCCTGGGTTCAAGCGATTCTCATGTCTCAGCCTCCTGAGTTCAAGCAATTCTCATGCCTCAGCCTCCTGAGTAGCTGGGATTACAGGCGCCTGCCACCATGCCTGGGTAATTTTTATATTTTTTGGTAGAGATGGGCTTTCACCATGTTGGCCAGGCTGGTCTTGAACTCCTGACCTCAAGTGATCCACCTGCCTCGACCTCCCAAAGTGCTGGGATTATAGGCATGAGGCACCGCATCTGGTCTCCTCACAGAGACTTTCTAACTCCTCCAAGCCTTCAGTCATCTCCCCTTTCTCTGATTGCCAGTTTTACCTGTTTCTCACATTTTAGCACTTAGAAAGCCAGCTCCTGGTTTGTAAATGGGCAGGTGTTTTCCAAAATTTGTTGGTAAAGCTTTTGTTTGGATATTCAAATTTATTTCCCCTTGAAACAAATATATCTACTTAGTAAATATCTGTGGAATTATCTTTTAAGCTATGAGTAGCAAAAAGGTGGCCTTCGTGTCACCCACCTACCCCTCCTCTTTAGCTCTCGGGGCAGACATCCGGAATTCTTCCTAGCACTGTTCCTGCTGATACCAGATACAACCGCAGTAGTTCATAACATGACCCTGCAGGTGCCCACAACCAAGCCATTGTACGAATCAATGCTGGATGACGGCCAGCCTGACATCTCCGTCCACACTCCGAGCACTGTGCTGAGTGCTTCGGGGATATAGAGATGGCAGACCCAGTTTCGTTTCTTCTCTCGTGCCATTTTTTATATTCCATAATGAATTATGATTATTTCTGTACTTTTTTCTTTTTTCTTCTCTTTTTTTTTGCGGGGGGGAGGACGGAGTCTCACTCCTGAGCAGGCTGGAGTGCAGTGGTGCGATCTGGGTTCACTGTAACCTCCACCTCCCAGGTGCAAGCAATTCTCCTGCCTCAGTCTCCCGAGTAGCTGGCACACGCCACCGCGTCCAGCTAATTGTTTTTGTTTGTTTGTATTTTAGTAGAGACGGGGTTTCACTGTGTTGCCCAGCCTGATCTCGAAGTCCTGAGCTCAGGCAATCCTCCTGCCTCGGCCTCCCAAAGTGCTGGGATTATAGGCATGAGCCCCCACACCTGGCCATTTCTGTACTTTTCATATTCCCCTTTTCAGCATAATGAATCCTCAAGGAGTCATGTGCAGTACTGACCTAGAGAAGAGATCTGATTCCTTCCGGGGATCAGCAGCAGGTCAGTGGATGGGTGGCATTTGACTATTCCGTAGGACTTCCACAGGAACGCCTGCAGAAACTGATGACGTTCTGGAACAGAAAAATAATGTACAGAAAAAATATTTCCTCAAATAGGAAATTTCAAAGTCCATCCAGAGAGCCACAAAGTCTATGAAGCCCATGCTTCTAGTTTCAGACTGTGGAATTTTGACTTCTTTTACAGGGAAAGTGACTCACAGATGGCTTTTCAGTTGAGTGACAGGGTCAGAGTTTTTGAGATGACTCAAGCCATGGGGCAGAGGAGGAGTGGGATTTAAGAAAGGCAGGATGGAGGTGGAGAGATGGATTTGGAGGCCTTTGCTCTACCTAACCCCACTGCGAGGTAACCAGAGCCTGTGCTGCAGGCGTGATGGTCATGAGGATGGAGAGGTGGGAAGCCATGTGAGTGACAGGCAGTGGGAAGTCACCTGCCAGTCAGGGTGCTGACTTCTGGGAGCAAGGGCCTCTTGGCGTGGAGGGAAAGGATGAAAAGAGTTTCCTTCCCTTTTTTCCTGAAGTCCGGGCTGGCCCTATGCAATATTTTGAATGGGGTTCTATTTGCCTTTGAACTCTTGTGTCATCCCCTCCTGCTCACTGGATGCCGGCTGTCTTTACAGGCCCCCTGGAGCCCAGAGCCCTCATCCTGGTCTGAACTCTCCACTGAGGTCGCCACTGTCTCCTCTCCCAGACAGCCTCTCCTTCCTCCTTCTCCAAGCCACATTCTCTCATTTCACCACCACCAACAACCCAAAAGACCAAAAAACAAACCAACCTCTTCCATTTTTCTAAGCAGTGTGTTTGTTAGGAAAGCAATCTGACCTAAAACCTATTTAAACCGTGGCAGATGATCCTGGGACACTTAGCAAAGTATGTACATTTTTAAAAGAATCCTTGTTACTTTAAAGAGTTTATCTGTATCATTTAAAAATGAAATTTAAAGATAAAATTACACAGAATCCTGGATGACAAGGTTGCTTTTAGAGGAAATACCGTGCTAGCTCCTTCCCTGAGATGTCTCTCCCTGTCACTTCCTTCCCTTCCACTTACTAAGTCACATTCCTGAAAATTCTCAAGTCTTCATAATGATTCTGGGTACAGATGGCAGTGGGGAGATGGGTAGGGCTAGAGTATGAACTATTCCTAGACAGTAGCCCCCCTTCTCCAGAGTTTTGCTTCTTGCAATTTCATTTATCCACAGTAAACCTCTATCAGAAAATATAACTCCAGAAACAAACAATTCATAAGTTTTACATTGTGTGCCATTCTGACGAGAGTGGTGAAATCTCACACTGTCCTGCTCTGTCCCGCCTGGGACATGAATCACCCCTTCATTCAGTTTATCCACGCCGTCTACACTCCCTGCCCGTTAGTCACTACGTAGCCAGCTCCATGATCAGATCAACTGTCGGGGTATCACGGTTCTTGTGATCAAGCAATTGTATTCTACTTCATGATTGCCCCATAGTGCAAGCGGTGATGCTGGCAATGCAGATACGCCAAAGAGAAGTCATACAGGGCTTCCTTTCGGTGGAAAGTTTCTTGAGGAAGGAAGGAAAAGTCATATGCTGAGGTTGCAAGATCTGTGGTAAGAACAAATCTTCTATCCTTGAAACTGTGAAGAAGGAAGAAGAAATTCATGCTAATTTTGTCATCACCCCTCAAGCCGCAAAAGTTACAGCCACAGTGCATAAGTGCTTAGCTAAGATGGAAAAGGCATTAGATTTGTGGGTGGAAGACGTGAACAGAAACGTGTTCCGATTAATGGGGCCAGGTGCGGTGGCTCATCCCTGTAAGCCCAGTACTTTGGGAGGCCAAGGCGGGCAGATTACCTGAGGTCAGGCGTTTGAGACCAATATGGCCAACATGGCAAAACCTCGCCTCTACTAAAAATACAAAAATTAGCCGGGCGTGGTGGTGCACTCCTGTTATCCTAGCTACTCAGGAGGCTGAGGCAGGAGAATCGCTTGAACCCAGGAGGTGGGGGTTGCAGTGAGCTAAGATTGCGTTATTGAACTCCAGGAGGTGGGGGTTGCAGTGAGCTAAGATTGCGTTATTGAACTCCAGCCTAGGTGACAGAGTGAGACTTCATCTCAAAAAAGAAAAGAAAGAAACGTGGGGTTTGGTACTTACCCCCCCATGGATGGGGGCACTGTTGTAGATGAGGAGTTACAACTGAAGGGCCAGATAATAAGCATTTCAGGCTTTGCTAGCCAAACAGTCTTTGTTGCAACTGCTCACCTCTGCCTTTGTGCTTTGAAAGCAGCCATAAACAATAAGTAAATAAATAGGCATGACTGTGTTCCAGTAAAACCTGACAAAAACAAGTGCTGGGCCCGATTTGGCCCCCAGGCATGAGTTTGCTGAGCCTGCTGCGGCTCATCATTTGTGAGCCTGGAACGGCCTTTTTTGCTCCTTCCTGTGGGCTCACCAGCGTCTCAGCTTTCCCAACAGATTATCTTAAAGAAGCGCCTGCCCTTAGAAATACATGTCAGCAAAGCCCATGAACTCAACACGATTCCTATAAAGAAAGGAAGGAAGGAAGGAAGCAGCAAGGAGCTCATGTTGATCTGGGGAAGGCAGCAGAAGGCCAGAGAGGGCTGCCTGGAACTTAACAGTGAGCCCTGGATGGGTGCAGTGGCTCACACCTGTAATCCCAGCCCTTTGGGAGGATGAGAGCGGATCACCTGGGGTCAGGAGTTCAAGACCAGCCTAACCAACATGGAGAAACCCTGTCTCTGTTAAAAATACAAAATTAGCTGGGCGTGCTGGCGCATGCTTGTAATCCCAGCTACTCAGGAGGCTGAGGCAGGAGAATCGCTTGAACCCGGGAGGTGGGGGTTGTGGTGAGCCAAGACCATACCGTTACACTCCAACCTGGGCAACAAGAGTGAAACTCCATCTCAGACAACAATAACAACAACAGCTAGTGAGCCCCAAATGTAAACCACGATGCTTTTTTTTTTCTTTTGGAAACAGGGTTTCACTCTTGTCACCCGGGCTGGAGTGCAGTGGCACGATCTCAGCTCACTGCAACATCCACCTCCCATTTCAAGTGATTCTCTTGCCTCAGCCTCCCTAGTAGCTAGGATTACAGGTGTCCTCCACAATGCCCGGCTAATTTTTGTGTTTTTAGTAGACACAAGATTTCACTGTGTTGCCCAGGCTGGTCTTGAACCCCTGACCTCAAGTGATCCACTCACCTCAGTCTTCCAGAATGCTGGGATTACAGATGTGAGCGACCATGCCCAGCCCCCGATGTCTTACTCTTCATCTAAAACCTGCCTAAATGGCATGCCCAGTTAAAACAATCTTTTTCTGTTACAATAATCCATGTAAGAGTACGACACATTTTCTAAAAGGTTTATCTAGAAAAGAGCCAGGCGTGTTTACTGTTGCTGCTGAATTGGATTTGACTCCACTGCTGTATCAGGGCCCCGTCTGACAGTTCACCTCTTGCTTTCTTTCCTGCCAATTGTCCTGTTTACTACTTTTTTTTTTTTTTTTTTTTTTTTTTTGGCGACAGTGTCTGGCTCTGTCACCCAGCCTGGAGTGCAGTGGGACGATCTCGGCTCACTACAACCTCCATCTTCCAGGCTCAAGCTATTCTCCCGCCTCAGCCTCCTGAGTAGCTGAGACTGCAGGCATATGCCACCACACCCAGCTAGATTTTGTATTTTTTGTAGAGACAAGGTCTTGTCGTGTTGCCCAGGCTGGTCTTGAACTCCTGGGCTCAAAGCAGTCCGCCCGCCTCAGCCTTCCAAAGTGCGGAGATGACAGGTGTGAGCGACTGTGCCCAGCCCTGTTTACTTCTTAGGGCTCTTTTACATGCCTTTCTTTTTTTAACAGCCTTCCCACCTCTACTTTTTACATGTCTTGAGGTTTTCCTGTATGCATGTGTATGCGTGCACGCACACACACACCCCTGATTTTGTCATTCTGGTGTTCCAGGTAAAGCATATCATAGTCCCACTTCCAGAAACACGTCCAATGCAATGAACCTGGTAGCCAACCCTGCTAAGAAATGACCCAAGAGTCTACCTTGAGTAGCCAGCCCCCAAATCCAAAGAATAGCTGCAGACCCCATAGTTTTCTCACCCACTAGGTCATGGGACCACGGCAAGAGTGAGAGAGTTCCACTTCCCAGAGAATGCCTGTTACCACCTTACCTCAATTTGAAATCTGTACTAAGGATGAACACATGCATTCTCTTCCTTGACATCCACATCCCCTGTTTTTTTTTGAGACAGAGTCTCGCTCTGTTGGCCAGGCTGGAGTACAGTGGCAAGATCTCTGCTCACTGCAATCTCTGCCTCCTGGGCTCAAGCAATTCTCCTGCCTCAGCCTCCCGAGTAGCTGGGATTACAGGTGTGTGCCACCATGCCTGGCTGATTTTTTTGTATTTTTAGTAGAGATGGGATTTCACCGTGTTGGCCAGGCTGGTCTTGAACTCCTGACCTCAGGTGCTCCACCCACCCTGGCCTCCCAAAGTGCTGGGATTACAGGTGTGAGCCACCATGCCTGGCCCTCCTGTTACTTTCAAAATGCTGAGAGTTACTGTAGGACACTGTCCTCTCTCGGGAATGTGACACATACAAACCCACTGCAAGAGGGTCAGTTGTGAGCTAATGACTGATTACATTCCTGTGCCCTTAAAGGTATTGCCTCAACTTTCTAAGGAATCAAGAGATCTCTTTAAATTTGAATGCATACAAATAATCACTCAATGTGTGTTAAGCCCATTCAAATTGTTTGGGGATGATGAATGGGAGGAAACTGGAAATGGGCTTAGCTAGAACAAGGGCAGTATTAATTCATTGGCAGAGCCACAGCCTGAGCGTCACAGTGGACATCAGCTGCAGCTACCCCCACTCCCAGCTGCATCTGACAACCTCTGATCTGCGCACACATGCCCTGCGTATACCAGAGCACGCCCAGGGTTGACGAGTTTGACTTTTTGGTGTTACTGTTTTTCCTCTTTAGTTCTGAATTACTCTCTTGGTTGGAAAGCAGTGGGTTGGGTGTAGCAGTAGATTCCTGTTTTAATTTCTACACGTAACTTGCAGGCTTCTTGCTACTTTGTGCTGATTTATTGTTGTCCTGATTCCCATTTTCTGAATGGTTATTCATTCCCATCCCAGGCCTCTCTGATGACCATCTGGTTCTCCTTCGGTCACTCAAACATCTGCCCCAGAGACTTGGAAAATGAGCTTCCTTTGGCAACCTAAAAATAATCTTAGTGTGACTGAAGCCTGAAAGGGAAATCACGGCGTTCCACTGTCCTGTGGATACTGATCAGGGGGATGAGCCAACAGAGCTTCCTGGGGATTTGGAGCTTAGATGTCTTCTGTCACATCTGCAGATTTTTTCTTGTTTTTCAAGTCTTGGGAACCATAAAAACATGGTGAGAACTGGGTGCAACCAGTCCTGAAGTTTTCTTTGGGACTAGGCATGCTTGCACAAAGGAAACGGCTGGAGATAAAAGCCATGCTTTGCATGGTTTGTTTATAAGGCTGCAAGAGCTAGCTGAGAAAGACAGAGGACACTCAGGATTGCGACATGATATTAGTCACAGCGTGTTCCAGGAGAGCTCACAAATGCTTTGAAACAGTTATAGGACATTTCTAAGGACTAGACTTTTAGCTTGGACCCAAGAGGCCTGTCTCATGGGCAATGATGGTTTGCCCTCCACCCCTAGAAGGCGAAATTTGCCAGAAACTAAAACTCAGTCCCCGTGGTATTTCTCATCCAAAATTATTTCCAGCCACATCGTCTAGTGCAACTTTTCAGAGGTTCTGCAATGATATAAAATGTCAGCATCATCATAATGTTCAAATAAATTAAATGCCCTTGTAAGTCATAATCCAAAGATGTTAAAAGCTAAAGTAATTAACATCTTGACTTAAATTTCCTTGACTTTTGTGTTTTAAAAAAACCAAAGCCCTTAATGGCCTCCTTTGATCTCTCCTATTTCTTATTTTGCTCTTTTTTTTTTTTTTTTTTTGAGACAGAGTCTCGCTCTTGTCGCCCAGACTGGAGTGCAGTGGCACAACCTTGGCTCACTGCAACCTCTGCCTCCTGGATTCAAGGAATTCTACTGCCTCAGCCTCCAGGGTAGCTGGGATTATAGCCATGTACCACCACACCCAGCTGATTTTTTGTATTTTTAGTAGAGATGGGGTTTCACCAGGTTGGCCAGGCTGATCTGGAACTCCTGACCTCAAGTGATCCGCCGGCCTTGGCCTCCCAAAGTGCTGGGATTACAGGCATGAGCCACCACGCCCAGCCATTATTTTGCTCGTTCTTAGTTAAGGAGATCCTTGGTGCTTGATGCTGGAAAAAGATTATGTTTTTCAGCATCTGCAGCCTGGGCTGTTTTCCACAGGAACAAATAAAGTTTTTTCCAGCTCCAAGAAAACTGAATTCATTCAACAGCAGGTCTCTCATGTGCTTTACTTTTTAGTGATATGCAAATAAATAAAAGTAAGTGGACTCTCAATAGTATCAAAACATTGTCCGCACGCCCTTGACATTTAGAAAACCGAGCCAGACCCCAGTCCCTAGACAGCTGTCCTAGGCAAGATTTTGTTCTTGGGACCTTGTTTAAATTTGCCAAAGGTGGTATCAAGAACTGTAAAAAGAAAGAAAGAAAAATACCTGAGCTTTTCCACAATAGTTTCGTGGATGCTGGCAGGAGACTTGAGGTTCCAAGTCAGAGACAAACGACTTTATTACTCATGGCACAGCAGCTAGATTTTGGCTTCTTTAATCCCAGTTTAGGATTGAATCTCAGTTGAGGGCTTCATGTTCACATTATTTCCCCTTCCACCCGCAAGTCCTGTGGCAGTGACACAAGCTTAGGGGGGTGTGCACATGCAGTGGATTTGCATCACAGCTGAGGATCCCTGACCACAGGCAACCTCAGTCTTTATGATGGGCTAGAAGCAGACCTGACCAACCTTTGCACCAGAGGAAGGACCTGTCCCTTCCTCCTGAGACACTTATCTAACATTCAAGACTGTTCCCTCTACAGACATCCCTGGAAAGACAGATAATTCCATGTAACAACAGCCTCTGTCTCTGTTGGCAAGCCAAGCAGAAATGCAAGAGACCCAGGGACAATTATCTCCCAATAGGGCAGACCAGAGAGACTCAATAATACCAAGTAAAGGCAGGTTGATGAGGAAAAGATTCTTGGCTTCTCTTACAAATACCAGTCAGTGTGACAGTTTCTGGAGTTCACGACCGTGAACTTAAACCCAATTGGCAGGAATCTTCCTCCCGACTGGAGATGGAGGGAAATCAACCCGGTTCTACTTCAAGTGCTTTCTGTGTGTATTCCATAGCTTCTTGGTTTGCATTTTCACTCTGACATAAAAGTAAAGGGCTTCGTGGCGTGCTACATTGGGTGTGGATGGTGCCTCTGATGGAGCTCTACCTTCTTAAAAGCAGGAATGTTCAGTCAGTCCTGAGCCACATTTTCCATTTCCACTGCCTCTTGGCATGGAAGTGCTTAGACTGAAGAAAGCTTCATCTCTCCTTCTACATTTGTTCAGCTGGAAAAACACCCTCTGCAGATTCATGATCCAGACCTTCTGTTGATGATTCTAGAGCTCGTGCCCCTAATGAGCTAGTAAGGACTAATACCTCTGCTGCCTGCTCCTTGAGATTAGTTTTTTCTCAGGTTTTGAGTACCCCATGGGTCGCATGGCATTGCTTTCTCCTACATGTTTTGGGGCAGTAATTGGATATGTCTGTAGTGATTCATATCCTTCCCCTTTGGGGAAGACTCACTTGAGTTTCCTTTTTACCTGCTGCTTAAATTAGTTCCACTTCTTCTTTACAGGCTTTACAGGCTTGCTTGCTAGATTTGGGTGCTTTTTAAAAAAATATTTCTACTGTTTACATTCTGACTCAGACCTTTTTTTCCTAACATACTAATGTAGATAATAACATACAGGGTCTGTCACTGTGAAAGAGATGAAATCAATCAATGACTCTTCTATTTAGTGAAGTATCCATTGTTCAAATGCATGCTGACCACCACTGGCTCTGCGTTAGTGAACTCCACCTAGGAAATGTTCTCCTATCAGACCAGCATCAAGTTCTGGCCTATTCTCCTCCCACCAGGTCCTGCCCCCTTGGTTTTTCTCATATTTACTCCCTTTAGAGTGCCTCATTTCATGCATTTCTCAGCCCACTTTCATCAGAGCAATGATTGATAACTGTGTTCCTTCAGAGTTTACTGAGGATTTTTTTCATTCTTCTCGGTCTTCGCCTTTTAATCTGTCCACGTATGCCGATCTCTCTTGGGAGACCTGTCCCAGATCATCCTTCTGAAGCTCTTCCTCTGCAGTCTTAAAATCGTTTCTCTCATGTTTTCTGGGCCTGGGATTCTACTCTCTTCCCTGTGGTTTTGACTGTCTGAGGTAGACTTCTTCAGGTGCCAGTCACCCCCACTAATTTAGGAATAACAAAGCATCTCCCTACTTTCGTGACACCCTCTTTAAGATAGGAACCATCAAGGGTCTTTTCCATACATCACTATGCTCTGGGACTTCACAATCCCAGTTACTCATCAGACTGTGGAACCTGTTGTCTAAGACCATCTCTTTTAAGGAAGTATCCCTTTTTTCTCTAGTTAGTCATCATGTATTCCTTTATTTTCTATTTTCCACTGCTCCTATTCTGATCAGAGGACCAGAGCATGTTTTCAGATCCTCCTTGTTCTTGTGCGCAAACCTGATTTCTAAAAACTGAGCATTTCAGACACATGCCTTTAAAATGCCTTTTTAGCTGTGAGTTTTGCAGTAATTTTATTAAAGGGCTTTTTTTCCCCCATCTCCAAAGAAGATGGCATGTCTTTGGATTTCCATTGGGTTTTCTTTATTCTTTAATGAAATCTGCCACCTCTCCGTGAGTATGAAGTTGAAATGTATATCCCTGCAGTCTCGAGCTACAGTCTATGTAGTCATCAAATCTGGAGGCACCCTGAGACCTGGGGGGAGAAAGCTTGGGCCTTTTAATTGTTTTAATTTCAACTAAACCTTACCTATATTCTTATGATACACATTAGGTACTCTACAATGAGTTCCTCTTTAATCCTCATGATAACCCTATAAGACAACTGCAAGGTAATTTTAACCCTTTAAACATAAATAAGATTGTTCCTATTTCACATAATGAAAAAACTGCCTTGGATATCAATCATCAATATGTTACAGGCACAATCCATGCTGCTGCCTATGGCACATGTAAATTGCATTATACTCTGCATCCACCTCCTGTGCTTATTATAGTTTATACATTGAGCAGA
The DNA here is from genome assembly GCF_002776525.5 of Piliocolobus tephrosceles. Classification (NCBI taxonomy): domain Eukaryota; kingdom Metazoa; phylum Chordata; class Mammalia; order Primates; family Cercopithecidae; genus Piliocolobus; species Piliocolobus tephrosceles. The sequence goes on from NC_045437.1 coordinate 31,402,913, forward strand.
ACAAGTTTCCATAAATCACTGATTAAAATATGTATACTCTGAATAGGGAGCAACATGACAGTCTCCCTTATTTGTTGGCTGGTGGGCTACTCAGGTGCAGCTGAGAAGCTTTCATTTCTTCCCTTCTTCATTTCTGAAGTAAACGTGGGGGAGAGCAGAAAGAACTGGGAAGTCGCAGCTTAGTTGTGTGCCCAGTTTCACTGGAGGGTGGTTCCGTTGGCCCAGGGCAGTGGTGAATTCCAGAGGCCCAGGCCCTGTTCCCCTTCCATGAACCTGGTCTCTGTGTTCTTCGTTAGCTTTCCTGTTGATTCTGATGCACCTCAAAGTTCCCCTAGGCCATTCTCAGCCCCTGAGAATCTGCCGAGGAATCAGACCTGTGTAAATCAGTGGCCACGTCAGTCACTTTCAATCTCTCGGTCGTTTCTTGGGCTACCACTTCCGCCTTCATGCCCACTTCCAGAGGTCCTCTTTTGGCACCTCCTGAGCTCTGGGGGAGTGCTCTGTGTGAATGTTCAGCTTTCTCTAATCCACACTTAGGATTCAACTTTCTCAAGTCAGATCCATTGTCACATCGTCATCAGCTTGCTGGTTTCCAGAATTTGTTGCTTTTGTCTTCTGTTTTCTTTATCCTTGTGAATTATGTCTGTCTTTTTCTAAAAAAAATATTTTCCCTGTCATGTTAGTGTGGTCTCAAAGGGAAATCAGGAGAAATCTTCCACCTTTAGTCAGAAACCTATGTTATTTAATTCCCAAATGCAGGCCCGTTTTTCAGATGAAGACACTGATGCTCAAAGAGGTTGACTGACGTGCCTAAATTGCAGTAAAATGGTATACTGAGGATTTGTGCCCAGGTAGCTGGCCAGATTCTCAACCACTGTGTCCCACCACCTCTCTACAAAATCAGATGCTAAAGATGCTTCTTCTCTCTGCTGTATGTGTTACAGGTGTGGAAAATGATGCAAACAGGAAGGCTCTACCGTGGAAATTGGCAAATTCTACGAGACTCCATTAATATAATGGGATTGTTTTGTACTACACTTGATGTTAGCCAAAAGGCCGAGAAGCAATAATGGCATTGTTTTGTAACACATGAATTAGAAACTGCGCATGAATAATAGATTTTATCAACTGTTTCGCTGAACTGAAGGCCTTCCAGGAGAACATTTTGCAAATTTCATTTCAGAACAACTAAAATGACATCATTTCCAGAACAGTTTGCTCTGTGCATCGGGAACAAAACCACACACAGAAAAGGGACTCTCTTAAGAGTGTGGACATTTTCAGACAATAGTCACGAAAGTGTAATCAGAATTGCATTTTATATTACTACTTCCTGACATAATCTGGAATGAATGTGTCTAAGCAACCCACTTCCTGTTCAGTGAGTTACAAGTCATCTAATATCACAACAAACTCAATGAAAAACCAGTTTTTTGTTATAAGAGGAAACAGTTCCATTTAAATTCATTCCCCACTACTAACCCTTTCAGTGTGTTCTGAAATAAAATGTCACTCCTTCCTTGAGCTCAGCCGTCTCTGCTGGCAACTCTTTGAGATATCTCTAGGTCCATTCTTACTGGTTCCGGCTACAGGCATTAGGTAGCCACATACACCATCTCTTCTTCTTTTTTTTTTTTTTTTTTGAGACAGAGTCTCGCTCTTTTGCCTAGGCTGGAATGCAGTGGCGCGATCTCGGCCCACTGCAACCTCAGCCTCCTGAGTTCAAGCAATTCTCCTTCCTCAGCCTCCCAAGTAGCTTGGACTACAGGCGCTCACCACCACATCTGGCTAATTTTTGTATTTTAGTAGAGACGGGGTTTCGCCATGTTGACCAGGCTGGTCTCGAACTCCTAGCCTCAAGAGATCTGCCCTCCTCGGCCTTTCAGAGTGCTAGGATTACAGGTGTGAACCACCACATCTGGCCCACATACACCATCTTTAGCACAGGATTTCTTTGGCATAAAAAACCTTACTGGCATTTTGTAGATCATAGAAACTGAATCTGTCTGTCATGACGAGAAACCTTTCAGGCAGGCTCCTTTCCTTCTCGGTGCTCATAAGTGCTTGTATCATCTCCAGAATGTATCTGATCCTATGAAAACCTCGGGCTGTGTTGGGAAAATAAAGGAGAAGACAGATGGAGAAAACTTCTTAAGTCCAGAAACAATAGGCTGCCATGGTTTTCCTCGCTTGGCATGAGCATCTCAGACAGACTTTCCAACGTCTGGGGCCTTGGCCACTGTGTAATAAGCTACCCATTTAGTAGGCACCAGAGGAGGTAATGTCTTGCAAGCCAGGGAATCCCTTTCTCTGAATGTCCATAGCCTGGGTCAGGTGGTATTATCAGAAGGAACCAGGATTTTTTTTTTTTTTTTTGGACACAGAGTCTCGCTCTGTCACCCAGGTTGGAGTGTAGTGGCACAGTCTCAGCTCACTGGAACCTCTGCCTCCCAGGCTCAAGTGATTCTTATGCCTCAGCCTTCAGAGTAGCTAGGATTACAGGCACGTGCCACCATGCACAGCTAATTTTTGTATCCTTAGCAGAAATGGGATTTCACCATGTTGGCCAGGATAGTCTTGAACTCCTGGTCTCAAGTGATCCGCCCATCTCCACTTCCCAAAGTACTGGGATTACAGGTGTGAGCCATCGAGCCCGACTGGAACCAGGAATTTAACTCACTCTCTGGTAATTGTGGTTCACAGTCTGGAGATCTTATGGAAAGAACCTGGAGACAGGTTCCTTGCATAAAGTTTTTAAGTCAAGCAAAGGGGAGGCTCTAAGGCTTTTCTCTGGATTCTTCCATTTGTATGTGGCCTAGAACTCAGGCCTGTCTCAGAGATGCCTCTTTCTTCTCTGTGTATGTATTGATGTCAGGATTTGGGGTTGGGAAAGACATCCCTCCAGAGAATCTCTAAAATCACCCTTAAGATTGATTCTGTTCCTGCTTTTTCTTCATAATTTAAACCTGGAAACCTGCCAGTCCTGATAAGGTCATATGAATGCAACAAATGTATTACCTTTGTTTTATATGTCAGAATTAATTTGTTTTCTCAATGCCCCTTTCTCGGTTTTGCCTACATTGCCTCATTCTCAGACCTTTTTATTCCTCTTTCTAACCCAGAAAGATACATGAACTTGAGAAGGAAGAGGGAATCTTCCAAACTTCACATACTGTATACGTAATTTGTATATAAGCAATTACTTCTTAAAAGAGATTACCTGTGGAATTACTCTAACTGCTTACTTGATACCTTTTTATATATTGAATTTTTTTTTTTCTTTTTTGAGACAGAGTCTAGCTCTGTCACCTAGGATAGAGTGCAGTGGCGTGATCTCGGCTCACTGCAACCTCCGCCTCCCAGGTTCAAGTGATTCTCCGGCCTCAGCCTCCCAAGTAGCTGGGATTACAGGTGTGTGCTACCACGCCCGGCTAGTTTTTGTATTTTTAGTAAAGACAGGGTTTCACCATGTTGGCTAGGCTGGTCTTGAACTCCTGACCTCAGGTGAATTTTTAAGAGGAAGGGCCTTGCTATGTTGCCCAGGCTGCTGATCTTAACCTCCTGGGCTCAAGTGATCCTCCTGCCTCAGCCTCCTGAATAGCTGGGACTACAGGCACCTGCCACTGTACCCAGCTATATACTGAATTTAATATACAATATATAATTTTCATTACCTGTTAACTTGATGGTGAGGAGTGGCACTATTATTACATCACCTTTTGATACCTGGTAAGACAAAATGCAAATCAAGAAGCTTTTGAATACATACAAACAGCACTTGAAGTAGGACCAGGTTGATTTCTCCCAACCCCAATTGGGAGGAAGGTTCCTGCCAACTGAGCTTAACTTAGTAGTCATGAACTCCAGACAACTGTCAGGCTGAATGGCATCTTTAAGAGAAGTCAGGAATCTTCATCATCAACTTTTGTTGTTGTTGTTGTTGTTGTTGTTGTTTTTGAGACGCAATCTCGCTCTGTCGCCCAGGCTGGAGTGCAGTGGCACCAGGTCGGCTCACTGCAAGCTCTGCCTCCTGGGTTCACACCATTCCCCTGCTTCAGCCTGCTGAGTAGCTGGACTATAGGTGACTGCCACCACACCCGGCTGATTTTTTGTATTTTTAGTAGAGACAGGGTTTCACCGTGTTAGCCAGAATGGTCTCGATCTCCTGACCTCGTGATCTGCCCGCCTGGGCCTCCCAAAGTGCTGAGATTACAGGCGTGAGCCACCGCGCCCGGCCTTTTTTTTTTTTTCTTTTGAGACGGAGTCTCGCTCTGTCACCCAGGCTGTAGTGCAGTGGCAGGATCTTGGCTTACTGCAACCTCCACCTCACGAGTTCAGTCAGTTCTCCTGCCTCAGCCTCCCGAGTAGCTGGGACTACAGGCACCCACCACCACGCCCAGCTAATTTTTTGTATTTTTAGTAGAGACGGGGTTTTGCTGTATTAGCCAGGATGGTCTCAATCTCCTGACCTCATGATCTGCCCGCCTCTGCCTCCGGGCATGAGCCACCACGCCCAGCCTCATCAACCTTTCTTTACTTGATATCTTATATGCCTTTTTAAGTATGTATAGCTTCCTTAGTGTGAATATTACCTATTTTAATGTAAGACTTTTTTCCTCTAGAACCTCAAAGGAAAATAAAATTTCAAATGGGAAGGTTTATTGTTTGATGTATCTCAAAGGTCTTGTATATGTAAACTTACCCCCTAGTTTTTTTTTTGTTTTTTTGTTTTTGTTTTTGTTTTTGTTTTTTGAGACGGAGTCTTGCTCTGTCACCTGGGCTGGAGTGCAGTGGCTGGATCTCAGCTCACTGCAAGCTCTGCCTCCTGGGTTTACACCATTCTCCTGCCTCAGCCTCCGGAGTAGCTGGGACTACAGGTGCCCGCCACGTCGCCCGGCTAGTTTTTTGTATTTTTAGTAGAGACGGGGTTTCACCGTGTTAGCCAGGATGGTCTCGATCTCCTGACCTCGTGATCCGCCTGTCTCGGCCTCCCAAAGTGCTGGGATTACAGGTTTGAGCCACCGCGCCCGGCCCTACCCCCTAGTTTTTTATAAACACTCTCAAAGTGCATGCGTCCCATTTTCTTCTCTAGTAAATAGGGGTTCGGTTTTGTTTTTAGCATGTTTGGTTTGTCTAGGATGGAGGACCCAGTGAGCTTTGGGATCAGACTTTCTGCATCACCTCCTGGGGTCACACAGCTTCCGGACGTGTGGGCTGACCTCATGTTGACGCCTCCAGGGTGCCTGGACTGGGCTTGATTCCAGGAGCCGTCGATAAATAGTCAGGAGCGTAGCACACAGAACATTTGGTTGACTAAGATGTATAGCTGCCACAAAATCAAATTTTTACTGTATTTTAGAAACCTTAGAATTGGATTTGAATTTCTGGTTTAATATTTGTTGCAACTTGCATTGTTGGAAAAAGCACTGGCCCACGGGTCAAGAGACCTGGGCTCGCGTCGTAGCTTTGTAGTTGACCACTGGGAGACCACCTGGGTAACTGACCAACAAGTGTCCTCAGCTGTAGGATGGAAGATGAAGTGGCCCTGGGGGCCCTGGTTCCATGCTGGGTGGTGAGACGTCTGCTGGGGAGGATTGGGGGCCCTGGTTCCATGCTGGGCGGTGAGACGCGTGCTGGGGAGGACTGGGGGCCCTGGTTCCATGCTGGGCGGTGAGACGCGTGCT
>NC_045437.1:31408606-31449245 GCF_002776525.5 Piliocolobus tephrosceles
GGAGGACTGGGGGCCCTGGTTCCATGCTGGGCGGTGAGACGCGTGCTTAGGAGGAATTGGCCAATGCAAGGCATTGTGAATGCAGCTTATCTGAAGGGTGGTGCTTTGATCCTGTGATCCTTCTTCTCACATAACACATGTATTCCTGCTCCTTGAGCCTTGAGATAACATTGTGGAGGGGGACAGCATAAGTCATCGCAGGGCTGGGCTCTCCCATCAGCTCTGTGCTTTTTGCATTTCAGATGCCTGGAACAGATGAACCCCAAGATGTGTGCGGTGCTGAGGAATCCAAGGGGAACCTGGAAAGTCCCAAACAGGGCAGCAATAAAATCAAGCTCAAGAGTCGCCTTTCAGGTAGGTGGGGGCTCTATCTGATGCAGCCTGCCTAAGATGAGCTTTCAGCCTCAGGAGCGGGGAGATGAAGCCATTGCTGGTATCAGCTCTTGTCTTCTTTAAAACTTCAAAATCATTTGTTCCTTAGATGGTACATACCCCAGGCATAACTGCATTCAGCCTCTTGCCTATGTGAACATTTTTTTTTTTAAGTCATAACAAAGTGCATGGCAACATTTCTGTGTGTCTCTGTGTCCTGAAACATAACTGTCTTACGTTTGGTTCATTTACTTCGATCAGATTTCAGATGATCCTTTTCAGTGTGGCGTTAATATCAAATCTGCATTTCAACTAAGCAGGAAAAAGATAGGATGGAGTTGCAGCTTTTAGAGCAAATCGACTCTGTATCTCCTGGGCATTTCCTTACGGCAGCTGGCCTGGGCCCAGAGAGAGAAAGTCAGCATTGAAAGCAGTAGCTCTGTGCAGGAGGCACCTTAGAACTTTCGTGTATCATTATGAAAGGTTTTTTTTTTTTTTTTTTCTGAGATGCAGTCTTGCTCTGTCACCCAGGCCAGAGTGCAGTGGCACGATCTCGGCTCACTGCAACCTTCGCCTCCTAGGTTCAAGCAATTCTCCTGCCTCAGCCCCCTGAGTAGCTGGGATTAAAAGCGCCCGCCACTATGCCCGGCTAATTTTTTTGTATTTTTAGTGGAGACAAGGTTTCACCATGTTGGCCAGGCTGGTCTTGAACTCCTGAGCTCGTGATCTGCCCGCCTTGGCTTCCCAAAGTGCTGGGATTACAGGCGTGAGCCACCACGCCCAGCGAAAGGCATTTTTTTAAGGCACATGATGGGTCTTTTCCTCTGTTAAAAAAAAAAAGTAAAAATTTTATTGTATGGCTGTGTTGGCAAAAAGATACAGCTGGAGGCTGGGCTCAGTGGCTCACACCTATAATCCCATTTTGGGAGGCCGAAACGGGCAGATCACGAGGTCAGGAGATCAAGACCATCCTGGCCAACATGGTGAAACCCCATCTCTACTAAAATGAAAAACAATAATAATAAAAAAATTAGCCGGGCATGGTGGCATGCGCCTCTATTCCCAGCTACTTGGGAGGCTGAGGCAGGGGAATCACTTGAACCTAGGAGGTGGAGGTTCGGTGAGGCCAGATCACACCAGTGTATTCCAGCCTGGTGACAGAGCAAGACTCCTTCTCAAAAAAACAAAAAACTAAAACAAACAAAAGATACAGCTGGATTCATTAGTGTCTATTCATTACTATTGTGTTTATTTTTTTCTGCTTATTTAAAAAGGTATTTAAAAGGAAACACTTCTGTGGATCCCGGAAGGTGGCGTGGGCCCTCAGCACTGTGCTGGCTTAGTGGGAAAGTTGGCCTTGGCTCCCCCTACAGTGGTCATCTGGGATAGCAGGAAAAGCAAGAGTTTTGAAGCCTGGCAGAACTAGGTTTAGCCCTCAGCTGCTGGGTTACCTTGTGACCGTAGACTAATGATTTAATCTCCATGAACTTCCATTCCCTCACCTGAAAAAAGAGGAGAACACCCTGACTTTGAAAGGCTGAGCCGATCTTTAAGAAATGTACATTAAAGCATTTAGCACAATGTGTAGTATGTTAATGTTCAAGAAACATTTGCGTCCTCTTCCGACCACCCAGATTGGTGGAGAGGGCATGCCCGCACGACTCCAAGTTTATTCTCAGAGAAGATGGCAGGTATAAGACAGTGAAATACATCTTTTTAAAAAAACATCTGGCCGGGCACAGCGGCTCACGCCTGTAATCCCAGCACTTTGGGAGGCCGAGGCAGGTGGATCACCTGAGATCGGGAGCCCGAGACCAGCCTGGTCAACATGGCAAAACCCCATCTCTAGTAAAAATACAAAAAAAATAAAAAACTAAAAAATAAAAAATATTAGCTGGGCATGGTGGTGGCATGGGCCTGTAATCCCAGCTACTCAGGAGCCTGAGGCAGGGGAATCACTTGAACCCGGGAGGCAGAGGTTGCAGTGAACCAAGATTGCGCCACTGCTCTCCAGCCTGGGCAACAGAGCCAGAATCCATCTTTTTTTTTAAAAAAAAAAAAAAAAAAAAGAATCTGATTGACAGAATGAGTTATTTTGTGCTCATGACTCAGAATAATTAGACGGTGTTACACTTGAACGAGTATTACAGCATGGATTGGGGACCGAAAGGAGTGGTGATGGCCACAGGCTGATAAGGAGAAGAGTCTGAAGGGAGCCGGTGACCAGCCCCTTCCAGCCTTGAGGAAGAATAAAGAGAAAGTCATTTAAGGCCTTTGTGTTTGGGGCGAGGGAGTCACCAGGGCACAGAGGAGGCCTTCCTGTTGGCCGTCTTGGCAGAGTTGTTCAGGACCTTATAAATGGGTTCCCAGGGAGGTGCCCAGAGCTCTGAGGAAATACAGGGGCCTCTGAAACCAGCGAGGTCACATTCCTCATTTTATGGATGAGACCGGCGAAGTTCAGAGGATCCCAAAGGTCACTCAGTCAATGCCGGGAAAAAGATCTGCCTCCCAGACAGAATTCTCCTTCCCTGCCCTTTGGCTTCTGGGAAATCTTGAAAAGAATTCTGTTCCCCGATCTGGGGCTTTATCGATACAGATACGGGGAGGGGGAGCTGGAGGGCCTCCCAGATGTGTGATGCTCTGAGTCTGTTCGTACTACTGAATTCAGAACAAGTGGCCTATTTGGCTGAGTAAGTTATTCCAGGGCTGGCCACTGTTTGCCACAAATGGATGCCACCTTCTCCTCCTGTATCCTTCCAAGACATTCAAGGCCACAATAAGGAAACGTAGCATGGAGGAGGAAGCACATGCATGAATCCAGCAGAACTAGGTCAGTTCTCACATCCACCACCTCTGGTTACATGACCTTGGTCAGGTGACTTTCTTGAATCTCAGTTTCTTTATCCATAAAATGAGGGTTATGTTATATATTTATTTTGCCAATAAACATGAGTGCATTCTAGGTGCTGTGCCTTGTAGAAAGGTTGCTTTGGAAGAATGCATATGGCACTGCTACTCCATGGTGTGGCAGCAAAAAGCCCTCGCCACGAGGCAGCTGCCACTATTATTATCACTGTCATTTTCTTTTTCTTTTCTTTTTTTTTTTGAGATGGAATTTTGTTCTTGTCACCCAGACTGGAGTGTGATGGTGTGATCTCAGCTCACCGCAACCTCTGCCTCCCAGGTACAAGTGATTCTCGTGCCTCAGCCTCTTGAGTAGCTGAGACTACAGGCACATGCCACCATGCCTGGCCCGGCTAATTTTGTATTTTCAGTAGAGACGGGGTTTTACCGTGCTGGCCAGGCTGGTCTCGAACTCCTTACCTCAAGTAATCCACCTGCCTTGGGCCTCCGAAAGTGCTGGGATATCAGATGTGAGCCACCCGCACGACCTAACCACTCTCATCATTATTATGCTGTTCGTTGTCATTTTCATTTTCATTCTTAGTGTTCTCCTTCCGTCTCAAGAGAGGAAGAATGGGTTTGAATGGGTTCAGACAGGAAGGCCTTCTAGGCTGGGCGTGGTGGCTCATCCTGTAATCCCAGCACTTTGGGAGACTGAGGTGGGAGGATCACCTAAGGTCAGGAGTTCGAGACCAGCCTGGCCAACATGGTGAAACCCCGTCTCTACTAAAAATACAAATATTAGCTGGGCATGGCAGCAGGCACCTGTAATCCCAGCTACTCAAGAGGCTGAGGCAGGAGAATCGCTTGAAACCAGGAAGCAGAGGTTTCAGTGAGCTGATAGCGTGCCACTGCACACCAGCCTGGCAGCAAGAACAAAACTCTGTCTCAAAAAAAAAAAAAAAAAAACACAGAAGGCCTTCTAAAGAACTTACAGTCCCAGTGCAAGGCAGCACACACGTACACACAGTGATGAGCACCATGAGGCACACACGAGAGGTACAGGGAGTGGGTAAGTTTGTCTGGGTCTCAAGGATGCAAGATAGAGGAGGGGCAGTATGCTGGGGGAATTTGGTAGACTGGAAGCGGGGGACAGCGGTCTAGACTTGGGACAAAATGAATGAGAGATGTTTAGAGATATTGGAGAAAAAAATTAATTCAATAAGTTTTTGGCAGCTGTTTTTCCTCCCCAGCCGCTTGAAAAAGCCAAGAGAACCTGACGGTCACAATGCTTCAATCCAAGAGAGGTTGTCAGAGTCATTAGGGAAGTGGACATAGCAGAATTTTTGGGTGGGAGATGATGATGGTGCAGGGAAAGTGGGTAAAACTTCACGTAATATTTATATGCTCCACAGTTTTAGAAAGAAGAGGACAGATCTCTCCTTCAACAACCGTCAGGATAGATCAGCAAACTCTGAGAGTGGATAGTGGAAGATAAGTCTGTAAAAGTAATTTAGAGACACATTAAAGAGGCTTAAGGAATTCGGCTTTGATTCAGTGCTGTGAAGTACGTTCATTCTAAAGATATTTACATGCAGATTTTTCATGTGATGAGCTCTTAATTTGTCCTGTAAACTTGGATATTTCATGTTTTCTTAAAATGAATCACTCTGGTATCCACGTATCAGCATATTATCTATAGATGCTACTGCATGTGGTTTTTCTTCTGTTGATGACAAGAGCCTCCCTGTCAGCTCAAAAGGCATTTTCTGCTAATAAATCTTTTTCAGATGAGTAGGCATGCCAAGAGAGATTAATCTGGTTCTGAGTTAGTATTAAGTCATGAATTATTAAAGAGCTTCTGTAGAGGTTCCAACTCTTTCCACTAAGGTTTTGCCCAGATTGGCTGCAAAATAACTAAAGCAACATCGTCTCTCGTTTCATGGAACATTTTTCTGATGTTCTAACCTGGGTTTTCCTTACGTCATATCCCTTTCTTGTCAGCAGAGTTTCCTTTTAATTTTGGTGCTTTCAGTTTATCTATGGTAAGATCTTAGATTTGTGATCTTTCTTTCCATCTCAAAAAACATGGAGTCTTGCTCTGTTGCCCAGGCTGGAGTGCAATGGCGTGATCTCAGCTCACTGCAACCTCCCCCTCCGGATTCAAGCGATTCTCATGCCTCAGCCTCCTGAGTAGCTGGGACTACAGGCACACGCCACCATGCCCAGCTATTTTTTTTTGTATTTTTAATAGAGACAGGGTTTCACCATGTTGGCCAGAATGGTCTCGATCTCTTGACCTCGTGATCCACCCACCTCGGCCTCCCAAAGTGCTAGTATTACAGGTGTGAGTCACTGCGTCCGGCTTGTGATCTTTTTAAAAACAAAATTTGTCTTGATTGCAAAGCAATTTCATATGTTTGGAAACATGTATCACAAAATAAATATGTAACTTTTAAAAACAAACCTTTAATGGCATTCGTTGTCATATGACTGTATCAGCTTTCTTCCAACTTTCTATCACTTTTAATAACTCATCAGTATTTTTTAAAACAATAATCTTGTTTTATTCAGTGCAAAACTTTCAGAGAAGTATTTAGGTAAATTGAAATTTTAGGTAATCAGATGAAACATTACCTAGTCTAGGTGATGAATTTGATATATGAATAATCCGTATATATACACAAACACATATGTATACACATGTACACATGCATACAGATATGTATTGTATATCATATAAACATTGTAATATGATTATAGCTATATTCATATGTAATTGATACATCCTTTAAGATTAAAGTCCCTTAAATTATTGTATTTTAAAATAACATAATATAGACTAGGCATTCATAAAGTCATTAAAATTGTTACTATAGAAGTTTTTGTTTTTGTTTTTTGGGACAGTCTCTCACTGTGTAACCCAGGCTGAAGTGCACTGGTGCAATCTCATCTCACTGCAACCTCGACCTCCTGGGTTCAAGCAATTCTCTGGCCTCAGCCTCCTGAGTAGCTGGGACTACAGGTGCGCGCCACCACACCTGGCTAATTGTTTCTGTTTTAGTAGAGATAGGGTTTCACTTTGTTGCCTGGGGTGGTCTCGAGTTCCTGAGCTCAGGCGATCCGCCCGCCTGGGCCTCTCAAAATGCTGGGATTACAGGCATGAGCCACCGTGCCCAGCCTAAATTGTTACTATAGAAGTATCTTTAAAAGAACACAAAATTACAAACCATAAAGTTTTTAAAAAGACATACTGTATTACATTAAAATGATGAGCTGTTTTTTCTACATATATGTTGAGACAGTGAAAAGGCAAAGCGTAGACACGGAGAAGATATTTACAATCCATAAATCCCACAAAAGACCCTTATTCAAGTTACATTAAAAATTTTTTTAAATGGGCCAGGCGCAGTGGCTCACACCTGCAACACCAGCATTTTGGGAGGCCACGGCAGGTAGATCACCTGAAGTTAGGAGTTCAAGACCAGCCTGGCCAACATGGTGAAATCCCATCTCTACTAAAAATACAAAAATTAGCCAGGTGTGGTGGTGCACACCTGTAATCCCAGCTACTCGGGAAACTGAGGCAGGAGAATCACTTGAACCTGGGAGGTGGAGGTTGCAGTGAGCAGATGGCACCACTGCATTCTAGCCTGGGCAACAGAGTGAGACTCCATCTCAAAAAAATAAAAAGAAAACACCAATAAATAAATAAAAGTATCTATAGATCAATAAAAAAGACATCCAGTTTTAAAATGGGCAAAAGACTTGTTCAGGCACTTTACAACTTTACAAAAGGAACACAGCCAATGAATGTATGAAAAGAATCTTGATCTCATTAGTCATCAGTGAAATGCAATTTAAAAAACACAAATGAGTACCATCATATATTCCAGAATGGCCAAAATTAAAGACTGACACTGTCCAGTGTGACAACGATGTGGAGATTCTAGAGCTTCCCCATGCTGCTGAAACAGCATGGGTGACGCTGGACAGACGCTCAGAGTGTAGCCCAGAGACTCCACTCCTAGGTGACATCTAATGCCGTGTGAGAGAATATTTATTAACGAGATATTCTAGATCAAGGGTCAGCAAGCTATAGTCCACGGCTCTATTTGTAGGGCTCACGAGCTAGAAATGCTTTCTACATTTTTAGTAGGTTGTTAAGAAAAAGAAGAAGAAAAATAATATGCAACAAAGACCATTTGTGGCCCACAAAGCCTAAAATGTGGCAAAAAGCTTGCCAACTCTTTACCAAAAAAAGTGAACATAAAAAAATTTTGCCAAAAGTCTTTGCTGACCCTTGTTCTGGATCTAAAACTGGAGACAAGCCAAATGTCCACCAACAATAGAATGGATAAGTAAATTGTGGTATGTTTAGACAATGTGTTTAGACAACGGAATAGCCTACAGAATGGGGATGAACAAACTATTGGCATGCAACAGCGTGGCTGACTCTCATAAACAAATGCTACGAACAGGAGCCAGACAAAAAGTATGTATCGTGTGTGTTCATTGACGTAAAATTAAAAAACAGATAAAAGTAATCTGTAATGTTAAAAGCCGGTATAATGGTTACCCTTGGGTGAAGGATGGTTTGTAGCGCAGAGGATGCTTTTGAGGTCCTAGTTAATATTCTGCTGCTTGATCTAGGTTTTGGTTATGGGTATGTGAAATTTCATTGAACTGTACACTTATGATTTGTACACATTTCTATAAGTTGTTATACTTTAATTAAAAGTTTATTTTAAAAATCATGCGTATACTTGGAAAAAAAAGCATCTGCACCAACAATGAAACTATACCAATCACAAAATGATATTCCTCCATCATCAGGAAATCATCTACTAATAGCCTTCTCACTATTCCCTTATCCACCAGAGTTACATCTTATTTGGAACAAACATTTACATTGCCCCTCATCCAATCTGGTCATTTCAAAAACTGGCAGTTTTTTCGTAGCCTGACACTAATGGCTTCAGCACGTAACTAGCTTATGCAAAGGTTGCTGTTAGGATGGGCCAAGCTCTGTGCTTTGAGTGTATTGGAAGGTAGGCCTTCTCAAAACCATGAAGGGGGGTGTAAGTATGAGTCTATGCCTCTGGATGTGCTTATGATTCTTTCTGACCCATATCAAACCATGTTTTCTCCTCTTTTTTCTCCAGGGGGTGTACACCGCCTCGAGTCAGTTGAAGAATATAACGAGCTGATGGTGCGGAATGGGGACCCCCGGATCCGGATGTTGGAGGTCTCCCGAGATGGCCGGAAACACTCCCTCCCACAGCTGCTGGACTCTTCTAGTGCCTCGCAGGTCTGACCAGGGCTGCAGATCTTTCAAAGACCATAAGGGCTTCCAAGTTAAGAAGAACTGCCCATCCATGCAGGCCAGGATTGTCTGGGGCTAGAGAAATGGGATAGAAAGAGAGTAGACAAAGTGAGGTCTACCCAGAGAGGCTACGAAGAAGTCGGCCTTATATTTGAAAATAGTGGGGGAAAATCCCTTATTGGATCTCAAAATCTTCATCTCCTTCCTATTGTGTGTTTTGGAACCGAGAGGTGCTTCCAATTGCCAGGAGACGATGGCGTCTCACAGTCTGTGGTGAACCAGCATTCCTTGATTAATAGGAGCGGCCTGTGTCAGTGCACCAACTGTGTGGGTGGGTGTGGGCACATGTTTGAGAGAGGGGGTGTGTGTGTGTGCCTGCACATGCATCCATGGCTCACCTGGAGTCCTACCTGTTACACAGTAATGACTCAAGCAGCCAAGGTCATGGGGGGCTGTAGAGGGAGCTGCACTAGCTGCTCAAGTTAATGTTCCAGAACCTGCTCCCATCGGAGTTCTGCATGAGGGCCACTCCTTTATCTCGGCATCCTCAACCTGGTAGAAACCGGGCAGGTGGTCTCCTAACCAAGGCTAAGGCAGGCTCAGTACCTGAGAAACCTGTGGGGTATTCTTTGAGCCCTGGCACCACTAACCAAGGGGCTCAAGAGGAACCATTAGCAGCTTGTCCTAAGCCCTGTGATGAAGCAGAGATAACAGGATGGGTGTGGGAGCAACGACATCCACTCGTGCTTGGAAAGCTGTAGAGGGTAGAGTTCTACAGGACCTGGGTCAGGGCATCTGAGGCAGGCCCGCACTTTTGGTGTGTTAAGACCCTTTTACAGATGGAGCAACTGAATCTCAAAGGGATTACGTATTTTGCCCAAGGTGATATGCCAGAACCTCTGTAAGGCTTTAAAGGTGCTTGAATCGGGCCGGGCGCGGTGGCTCAAGCCTGTAATCCCAGCACTTTGGGAGGCCGAGACGGGCGCATCATGAGGTCAGGAGATCGAGACCATCCTGGCTAACACGGTGAAACCCCGTCTCTACTAAAAAAATACAAAAAACTAGCCGGGCACGGTGGCAGGCGCCTGTAGTCCCAGCTACCCGGAGGCTGAGGCAGGAGAATGGCGTAAACCTGGGAGGCGGAGCTTGCAGTGAGCTGAGATCCGGCCACTGCACTCCAGCCTGGGCGACAGAGCGAGACTCCGTCTCAAAAAAAAAAAAAAAAAGGTGCTTGAATCGGGTCAATTATGTGTCAGGATAAAGTGTTTCTGTTGGCTCCGATGCCCTTTATCTGACCAGGAGTATAACAAGTGCCCATGTTTCAGGGACAGTGGCTGATCAGCCCATTTTGGGTTGAATTCACCCAAAGGCAACTTGAGGGGCATTGGGGCACTGAGTAAAAGCAGAGAAGAAACTGGCATGAGACCAGTCAAACATGTCCAGGCCCAGGACTGCAACCTGCTCAGAATCGTCCTGTTGGACCCACAGAGTCAGGGGAGATCAGAACATTGGAAGATCGCCCAACCGTCAGTCATTTTATTTTTATTTTTTGAGACTGAGTCTCACTCTGTTGCCCAGGCTAGAGTTCAGTGATGCAATCTCGGCTCACTGCAACCTCCGCCTCCCAGGATCAAGCGATTCTCCTGCCTCAGCCTCCCAAGTAGCTGGGATTACAGACACCCGGCACCACGCCCAGCTCATTTTTGTATTTTTAGTAGAGACGGGGTTTCACCATGTTGGCCAGGCTGGTTTCAAACTCCTGACCTCAAGGGATCCATCTGCCTCAGCCTCCCAAAGTCCTGGGATTACAGGCGTGAACCACTGCACCCGGCCTTGTCAGGCTGTGTGAAAGATGAGGGAAGGTTTACTGCCATCATGACCACAGATCAAGCATTGAGGTAATTTCTTAACTGACCTGCTGAGGAAACCCGACGGCGTCAGTAGCCCAGAAACATCCATCTCTAACCACACTTCCGGGGATCAGGAAGCCCAGGCCAGGGTAGAAAGTTTGAAAGGAGAGTTTTTCCCTCTCTTTTCAAGAAAACTCTCCTTTCTCTTGTCTCCTCTTTTTATTTTCTGCCCCTTTATTTTTCTCCCAGGATTCATCTTTCTTATTTCTTGGTCTGTCTCCGTCCACTGTAAACTATTATCTAGAACTGGGCTCATGCCCGTAATCCCAGCACTTCGGGAGGCCAAGGTGGGAGAATTGCCTGAGTCCAAGTTCGAGACCAGCCTGGGTAACATGGCAAGACCTTATCTTTACAAAAAAAAATTTTTTTTAATTAGCTGGGCATGGTGGTGCATACCTGTGTTCCCAGTTACTTGGGAGGCTGAAGCAGGAAGATGACTTGAGCCCAGGAGGTCAAGGCTGCAGTGAGCTGTGATCACGCCACTGCATTCCAGCCTGGGTAACAGAGTGAGAGACCCTGTCTTTAAAATAAATAAATAAAATAAATAAATAAATATTAGCTAGATTAGACCTTTCCAGTAAAACTTTCAGCAGTGATGGAGATGTTTTTTATTTGTACTGTCCAATATGGTAGCTGTATTTGTCTACTAAGCACATGAAAAGTGGCTAGTGGGGAGTGTACTTTTAATTTTAATTTAAATATAGATATCTACAAGTGGCAAGTGGCTACCATATTAGACAGCACAGGTCTAGAAAGTTCAAGGAGATCCTGAAAACTCTCTGAGAGACTGGTGAAGTCTACAGGCCTTTGGTTCCTTCTGGTTCCCAAAAGAGAGATGGAGTGAAGAGATACTGCTGAAGATTGGTGACCAGAGTAATCGTTCTCTTAGGAGTTCACACATCAATATCTGTATTCAAGGACTGAAAAACCCAGACTATGTCTGGCCATCTCTGCAATGGTTTCATTAAAAGGGTAGTAACCTTGCCAAGCCCACATCATGTTTTTTAATGATTGAAAGTCTGGGAGGCCAACATTGTTGGCAGATATTTTGTAAAACTGCAAAAAATATAATTGTTCTAAGCTGCCAAAAATACAAACCTATCATTGGGGACATCTAATTTTTATGTTTTGAATGTAGTATACACAGAGACCCAGGATAAAACTGTTTCACGATGTCTCTTTTCTCATATTAAACATGAAGTGATTAGGTAGAATATGCATCAGTGAAGAAGTTTATTATTCTAAGAAGAATAGCAAGGAGCAAGATTACGGAAGTGCTTTGGTGATAGAGTCACTTGATCTCTTGTTTATGTTCTAAGGAGCGCAGCCTGCTTACACACGTGTATATTATGGGTGATGGACACAAAAAAGGGTGAGATTGGAGCTGCTGTGTGCCAGGAAGGGAAAGTGTGGCTCATTATGGGAAAATACTTTATTTTCCAAATGTGAGAGATGAGAACTGAAGCTGCTGCCGTCTCTCAGCGGGATGTTTTATGTGGAATAACAGTTGTCTGGGTTTGTGGTTTGGATTTTATAAGAAACAAGGGCGTGCTGAGTTTTTGATCGAGTGAATTAAGCTTAAAATGGCAAGATACTTTCTAACCATGATTGTGAACTTGGGATGGAGACAGGGGTGACTACCAAGGGAAAGCCCGACCACAGGTGGTCATCCTGTATCACTGAGGCCTCTTGTTTCTGGTTCCTGACTCCATTCCAGATGTAGAATCTATGGAATGTGGTCGAGGAAAGAGCAACACAAGGTGCTTGAGGTCCCCAAGCAGTTCTTTATGTGGGGGAAGAAGCCATGGCAGTCTATTGTAGTAGGAGCTATTTCTCCGATGGTTTTTTTGAGACGGAGTCTCACTCTGTCACCCAGGCTGGAGTGTAGTGGCACAGTCTCCACTCACTGCAACCTCCACCTTCCAGGTTCAAGCGATTCTCCTGCCTCAGCCTCCCGAGTAGCTGGCACTACAGGCACCCAACACCACACCCAGCTAATATTTGTATTTTTATTAGAGACGGGCTTTCACCATGTTGGCTAGGCTGGTCTCAAACTCCTGACCTCAGGTGACCCGCCTGCCTTGGCCTCCCAAAGTGCTGGGATTACAGGCGTGAGCAATGGTGCCCAGCACCAGCGATAGTATTTATAGGAACCTTTTTTTAAGTCACTGAACCAGAGAGAAATGTCTGGTAGTGAAGACATCTAAGATTTTCAAAGTCTGAGTGTATCTTTCTGCCAGATACCACAATAGAACAAATGAGAGTAATATCTGACCTTGCCGTGTGCTGACTTTTAGGAATACCACATTGTGAAGAAGTCTACCCGCTCCTTAAGCACGACTCAGGTGGAATCTCCTTGGAGGCTCATTCGGCCATCCGTCATCTCAATCATTGGGTTGTACAAAGAAAAAGGCAAGGTGAGCTCTTTTCTGCAGACTGTTCTGCCTTCTGGGTGAATGTTAGCACACATTTGTGTGTGTGTGTGTGTGTGTGTGTGTGTGTGTGTGTGTGTGTGTGTGTGTTTTTGTTTTTAGAAACAGGTTCTTGCTCTATTGCCCAGGCTGGAGTGCAGTGGTGCAATCACGGCTCACTGCAGCCTTAAACTCTTGGGCTCAAGCAGTGCTCCCACCTTGGCTTCCCAAAGCACTGAGATTATAGGCGTGAACCACTGCACCCAGTCACACATATTCTTTAAATGGTTACTTTTTATTTTATTTGTCTTTACATGAAATGAAAAGTAACAGGCGTAAAGAAGGGCAGATAAAGTGGCCTCTGTATGGATTCAAGTGGATTCCCTGGCATTCTGTGCTGTAGGTCTCAGTGTGAGATGACCATGCCCTCTTCACTCCTACGATGTGAGGAGTCACCAGCACTTGGCTGCTAGGGCCAGAACCAAGGGTACAATGAATGACCCTCAACTTTTATCTCCAGTGAAAGAAAAGCAGAGCCTGCAGCTTCAGGGAATACCCTTGGTTATCCTTTTGAATGAATTTAATGACGTTGCCATTATCATAAAGAAAATGATATGAATAACTTGACATTACACAAAAATCAAAATATTCATTTTGATACTATACAAAATGGAAAGACAAAAGAAAACAAATGTGGCACCTGCCTATAGTGGGAAATGACTCTTATGAGCTATTTAGTAGATCCATATGACATTGCCATTTGTGGAGGTCAGAGATTGTCAAATATTGGCAATTTGGTATGTTTCTGCCTAAAACTTTTTCCCTTAATGTAATGCATGGCTAGTGCAACGTAAATGGATCTGAGGAGGGAAATAAGGAAGAGAACACAAACTTGAGTTTGCAGCTAGTTGCTTAGTTTAACTCCAGGCCTGGTTGGGGAGGGCACTTCAGTTAAATACTACAATGGGACAGATGCCTTCAGTTAAATACTACAATGGGAAAGATGCCATCAGTTAAATACTACACTGTCAACCTGGACTCTCATCTGCTTCGGATCTAGGGCCTTGGCTTTAGTATTGCTGGAGGTCGAGACTGCATTCGTGGACAGATGGGGATTTTTGTCAAGACCATCTTCCCAAATGGATCAGCTGCAGAGGATGGAAGACTTAAAGAAGGTAGGAGAAAAGCCTCTTGTATCCTCAGTGACAGTGACTTTGATCCCATGAGAATCTGCCTCTTCACAACATGTGAGCAAATGACACAGTATCCAGTAGACCTGAGCAGAATCTGCCTGGCACACTCAGTGGAACCTGAGCTTCACTTTCCCTAGCTATAAACTTGGAATATTAACGCCTACTTGAAGAGTAGTTGTCAGGATTACATGAGATAATATGTGGAAAGTGGCTTACTATTTTTGTTGCGGTCTTTAGTGTCTATCTTGTCCACTTGGTCTAATCATGTTCCTTTCCTTGAAAATTTTGAGAGTTTGGAATCAGTTCTTACCTCGGGTGGTGTGGAAGCAGAGTGCCTGGTCATTAGTGGATATTTAATATCTTGCTACAGAAATCAACCACCACATAGTCTGGTTCCTAAATGAACATCTTTTTAAACAAAACAAAACAAAAAAAACCTTTTTTTTAAATGAGACAGGGTCTCAATCGGTCACCCAGGCTGGAGTGCGGTAACATGATCGTGGCTCACTGCAGCCACAACCCCCGGGCTCAGGTGATCCTCCCACCTCAGCTTCACGAGTAGCTGGGACTATAGGCGCACACCATCACGCCCGGCTAATTTTTGTAGAGATGAGGTTTGCCATGTTGCCCAGGCTGGTCGCAAACACCTGGACTCAAGTGATCTGCCCGCCTCAGCCTCACAAAGTGCTAGAATTATAGGCATGAGCCACTGTGTCTGGCCCTAAATGAACATCTTTTAATTCTCAATAGCACCTACCATTTTGCCACACGTGAATATACTAGACAAGTGCTTCTGAATGCAAATTAAAGTAATATTGAGGTGCCAAGTTCTACCTTGCAAATAATTTTTTAAATGTTTAAATATGTCATTTTATAATGCTATAAACACAAAGCAATTCCACATATTTAATTATTTCGCTAACTGCCTTACAAACCTGTCAAATTGGCATTTTGGAGTGACCATCTTAGAAATGGAGAAGTGACACTCAGAAATGTTTTTTTTTTTTTTTTTTTTTTTTTTTTTGAGACAGAGTCTCACTCTGTCACCCAGGCTGGAGTGCAGTGGCCGGATCTCGGCCGTCTCGGCCTCCCAAAGTGCTGGGATTACAGGCTTGAGCCACCGCGCCCGGCCAGAAATGTTAAATGACTAGAAACTTGTCCCATCCTTAGTAAACAGCAGAAGTGAAATTTAAACCCAGCTTTGTGATCCCAAGTTCAACTCACTTTCCCACCTTACTTGAGAAAATAAAACGTAAATAGGCCAAAGTTCCTTTCTGTACAGACACAGTAGCTGCTTTTGATAGAATATCTAGAATAAATATACATATCTTTATATTTTCTATGAAATATGTATCTGGATTAAGATTATATACTTTTTATAAAGTAGAATTGCACAGAAGTTCTGAACACACACACAGGTATATATATATTTATTTTATTGTGCTTTAAGAGGCAGGGTCTTGCTCTGTCATCCAGGCTGGAGTACAGTGGTGATCATAGTTCTCACTGCAGCCTCAAACTCCTGGGCACCAGGGATCCTCCTGCCTAAGTCTCCCAAGTAGCCCGGTGTGCTACTTGGTGTGCACCACCATGCCCAGCTAATTTTTTTTTTTTTAAGAGATGGGGTCTCACTATGTTACCCAGGCTGATCTCGAATTCCTGGCCTCAAGTGATTGTCCCACCTCTGCCTCCCAAAGTGCTAGGATTACAGGCCTAAGCTATAGCACCTAGCCTGCACATATTTTAAGTATCTTTCACCAGAGCATGAATCCTGATTTTTTCCTCTCACTTATTATTATACTTCCTTCATGATAATTAAAGTAGAATATTTTTAGTTATCTTCAAAAATGCTGTGACTCTTCAGTTCAATTGACCTAAACTTTAGGTGCTTTTGTGTTATACTGGTTCTTTTTTTTTGGAACCGATAAGAGTGAATTGGAATCTCCGATATTTTAGGGAGAGCAACCATCGAATCCTATATGCTAACAATAAGACGTGACCAGGCTTAATTCTCCCACGGCAGAATATTTATTTCTCTCTCTTAGAGGAAGGCTTAACTCCCAGGTGGTGTTTGTGTTGAGTTTTAGAACAATATAAAATTCTAGCAGAGCGTTTTTATAATGGATGTGCCATGTGTTCACTTAATTGAAATTCATCCTGCAAGGCTGGTAAAATGGAGCAAAACGGGGGGAAAAAAAATCAATAGTTAAGAAAGGTTAATAGCACTTGATTCTCCTAAATACTGTTTTTTCATATGTGTTCATTTACAAGAAATGTAAGTCATCAGAATGGATTTTAACCTGTTGAGTGATATGTCTTTAAAAAACCTTGCATACATTTTAAGAGTGCAAGTAATCATTTTAATATTTGCTCCTTTTCCCCTGTGGAAACAACCTAAAAACGTCCACCTCCTCGCCTAATTGAGTAATTGGTTATGCCAGGTGATTTTTTAAACAGAGATTACTTCACTTATTTTATAGCTTCTGTAATTGCATTAAGGGGAAGCCACGTAACAAATGCATGGGGCACAGCTACATTTTTGTAATCATCTACAGGATTCCTTGAATCGTGCACACAGTGTGCTCCTGGGATTGGCTGTCTGCGAGAGGTGACAATGTGTGTTCTTATGCTGCTTTGCGCTTTCTTATAGGCATACAGTGTCCCTCTTCTCTACAGCAACGCTGTGCAAAGTTCATCTGTACTCTCTGGGGCGTCTTTGTAGTGTTTTTGATGAGCTGTTACTCTAAAAAAACAGGCCATGTCACAAGAGTGCAAACCAGAAACAAGCTCTGATAAGTCAACAGGATGTCCAAGTTCTTTTATATTCCTAGCAGACACTGTCAACAGCTTGAAAAATGACCTGACTATGCCTTCTTAGAGTTGAAAATAATAGGAGAGCTGGGGCAGGGGGCTGTGAGCGAGCATGTTCCTGCACATGCCTGGCAAATTAACATGACCCCGCAGTCATCTCTGAGGTAGAAGCTTATAGTAACGTGCCAGGCTTACTGACAGAGAACCTGGAACTGCATCAGTGACACTATTTCTGGGCCGGGAGGGTAGCTCACACCTGTAATTCCCGCACTTTGGGAAGCCAAGGCGGGCAGATCCAGGAGTTCAAGACCAGCCTGGCCAACATGGTGAAACCCTGTCTCTACTAAAAATACAAAAAAAAAATTAGCCATGTATGGTGGCGTGCACCTGTATTCCCAGCTATTCAGGAGGCTGAGGCATGAAAACCTGGGAGGCAGAGGTTGTAGTGAGCTGAGATTATGCCACCACACTCCAGCCTGGGTGACTGAGCCAAAGCAATACTCTGTTTCAAAAACTTTGTTTTTTAATTACAAAAAGACTATTTCTGGGCTGCCATTCCTCAGTAATATCTTAGCAAGTTTTTTGTTATCATTAAAGCCATTTTCCATACACCATGCTGATTCTCTGGGCTCGGGAAACTTGTCTTTCTACAAATATAGGAGTGGCTTCTCAAATGTTCTGTGTGTTCCTGCCTCATTGCCAGTGGGTTTAAGTTTTTAAATAACGACTATGAGGAGCACCTTTGAACTAGATTTCTGCAGTTTGATTTCTAAACATAGGACATCTGTTGTCAAACTTGGCAATGGCTAAAAAAAAGTTTCATGCTTTCCGTAGTTATTTTAATTGAAGACTGAAATACAGAATTACTGCAAAAGAATATTGTCATTAATTGTCCCATTTTGTGACATTCCTGGGAGCTAAGCTAAACAATAAAAGTCATTTTATATGGTAGTAAATCAGGGACCATATGGTATCTCATGATAGGTCTGACTGAGCAGTTAAATTCCAGGAAATGAAAGGTTAATGTTAATGTAATTCTCACATTTGATCACTAGGGGATGAAATCCTAGATGTAAATGGAATACCGATAAAGGGCTTGACGTTTCAAGAAGCGATTCATACCTTTAAGGTAACAACATTCTTACTGATCTCCTTTATCCCATTTTCCTTCCTTTATTTCCTTCTGGCTTGGGGTTGGTGAGATTTTTTTTTTTTCTTTAAACCCTTTGATGTGAGGACAGTCCACATGTTTCATCCCACCTTTCCTGGTTTTCTCAGCAAATCCGGAGTGGATTATTTGTCTTAACGGTACGCACAAAGTTGGTGAGCCCCAGCCTCACACCCTGCTCGACACCCACACACATGAGCAGATCCGCCTCCCCGAGCTTCAATACCAGTGGGGGAGCCTCGGCGGGAGGCTCCGATGAAGGCAGTTCTTCATCCCTGGGTCGGAAGACCCCAGGGCCCAAGGACAGGATCGTCATGGAAGTAACGCTCAACAAAGGTGATAGCAGCTATTCCTTACCTTTGTCACATTTCTCGAATAACATTTTGGAATCTGTTGTTAGCTTAATTTTTCCTCATTGTTCTATGAATTATTCCTTTGGGACAATCTTCTGTCAACAACAGGTGGTCTCTACATGCACAGTGAGGTCAGGTAGAGGGATGTTCGTCACTTTCGTCAAAGTGAAGGGAAGTTACCAGTAGCATAGAGCTCTCTAAGCTCTCCCCGTGAATCACTGTGTGTCAGAGGCTTGAGTTTAAAAAAAAAAAAAAAAAAAAATTTCACTGGCCAGGCACAGTGGCTCACGCCTGTAATCCTAGCACTTTGGGAAGCCGAGGCAGGTAGATCACCTGAGGTTAGGAGTTTGAGAGTAGCCTCCCCAACATGGCAAACCCCCATTTCTACTAAAAATAAAAAAATTACCTGGACATGGTGGCAGGCACCTGTAGTCCCAGTACTTGGGAGGCTGAGGCAGGAGAATCTCTTAAACCCGGGAGGCAGAGGTTGCAGTGAGCTGAGATTGCGCCACTGCACTCTAACCTGAACACAAGAGCAAAACTCCAACAAAAAAAAAAAAAAAAAAAAAAAAAAAAATCACTGATGAGCTTAAGTCTAGGGCTAATATAAAATTTTAAAGAACAAAAGATTATAGTTAAGTGTACAGTTAACACTAGTAACTAGAATTCCATGATCACCAAATCTTACTTCTTTTCATCCCTGTTTCTTTTTCCTCCCCACCTACTCCAGAAACATGATGGGAGATTAGTTGTTAAAAAGAAAAGCAAAAGAAAGCCTGAGTTTGTGTACCCAGAATAAAAATGTGACTTATAGCCTGCCTCTTTCTAAAAACAGATGTGAGGAGGTTCGTTAGACTGAGAAGAGTTGACTGTTGGATAATTCAGTCCGTAACTAGCTCACAGGTTAGCCATGGGCTCATTCTATTAACAGCAGTGCCGGTGATGACAAGGAAAAGCAGGATTTACATTCTGAGTCTGGACCAGAAATAAATGGTTATTGGTCTGAATAGATATTAATTCTGTTTCAAATCAGTTACCCTTTTTTTCTAGTGATTGTGTAATTTTTGTTTTTATTTTCTTTGAATGGTGCCTCTCACAGAGCCCAGAGTTGGATTAGGCATTGGGGCCTGCTGCTTGGCTCTGGAAAACAGTCCTCCTGGCATCTACATTCACAGCCTTGCTCCAGGATCAGTGGCCAAGATGGAGAGCAACCTGAGGTTTGTTGTTTGCCTGATAGTGTAAGGTTCTGGAGTGTTCATAAATATGAAATACATATGTGTGATATTTGCTCTATTACTTTCCTTTGAGGGATGTTGAAGCTTTGAATTCTTTCCAAGAATATAGCCAAGACTACAATTAATAGCATCTCCAAAAATGTAAATGTTAATATAAATGAAATTTGGTTGAATTTGAGAACTCTAGATCTTGGCTTCCCTACTTGATTTGTTCTATTTGGTCTCAGAAGTCCAGTTTCAGAAACTTGACAAGATACAACTCTATACAGATATCTATGATTAGCTCAATATTTTCTTTCATTTTATATTCACATATGTAAAATTCATATGAAATACTGGAACTGCTCAAATGGTTCAGAATCACTTGATGCCAAAAAGTCCTGAAATTGTGCCCTTGAACGGGAGGCATTTCTTAGTAAGTGTTCTCTCAAACTTTTCCTATCGTTTTCCTTCCTCGTTGAATGGCCATGTCTAGGTGCCTACTTTCTGAAATCACTGGGCGTCTGATTTCTTAATCCAGATAGTTGAGTTGTAACTTGGGCGTTCCATTTACACAAGAAATATCTAGGTGTTCTATTATATAGTAATTGCAGTGAGTCAGTGCCCACCTAAACGTCACAAGAATGTACGTGTATTGCACAAAGCACCCTGTGCTAACAGTATCATCTTTCTCCCATGTAAACTTCCAAGTCCTTTAGTGGTTAAGGGATTGTCCAAATGGCATTCATTGAGGTTGCCATTTTGGGGCCCTGTTAATAGCTTATATTATGTTTTTACTTAATCATTAGAGTAAATTTCCATACGAAAAAAAATTTAGCAAATCATCCAAAGTACATTAAAGAAAATATACTTTTAGAACCCAAGGAAAAAAATCCTTTAATGACATCCCAAGATGATGTTTCTTTCTTGAATGATTCCATATGTCTGGAGCCTGCCAAATGACCATTCTTCAAATCCCATATAAAGAGTCTTTGTTCTCTCTTACTGACTTCTCTCCCTGTAATTTCCAGTCAAAATGGGCAACTTGTCCCCAATTTCTCATGTGTTCAAATTTGAAACGTTTTTACAAATTCTTGGGTAACCTTTGAGCCTCAGCTATTTCCTCCTTAAGTTATATTATAATAATCATTTCAAGATGGTAGGAAGAGAGAACTGCTGGTGGTCGAGGGGCTCTGTCATGTGATGGTTGAGAGTCAGACAGACCCGAGTTAGTTCAATAGTGTGTGACATCTGGGTGACCCCTCTGAGCCTGTATTCTTGTCTGCATAATGGGAATAATTTTACTTACTCAAAGCTTTGTAATACAGCATGCTTCATATAGTGCCTGGCGTATAGTATATGCTCAAAAAATGGTAGGTTTCACCATTGTCCTTATTATCAATTTCATTTGACTTTGCTATTTCTGAAAATGCCAGTAAATATGCATTATGACCTTTGCCCACTTAAAATCGAATGTGTTTTTATGAATGTGTTGTATTTTTACAAGTATGCCAACGGGAAAAGGCATCATGTGATTCTTTAAAGTATGCAGAAAGTATTTCATATTATAAACCTCTCCCAGAAGTAAAGCTGTTTTAGCTTTTAAGAAGCTGGCTGCTAACACAGAGTGTGCATTCTGTTGCCCTCCCTAGCCGCGGGGATCAAATCCTAGAAGTGAACTCTGTCAATGTCCGCCACGCTGCTTTAAGCAAAGTCCATGCCATCTTGAGCAAATGCCCTCCAGGACCCGTTCGCCTTGTCATCGGCCGGCACCCTAATCCAAAGGTGAGGTGGTTCACCCTGTTCTGAACGTGGGAAGATGGTACACCTTCGTAGGATATCGTATGCTCCTTGGGGAGATGGTTTTCCATGCATCTTTAATCCGCACTGTCTTCACAGTCTTTTGCTAGAACATTTTGACAATGTTATCTGGTAAATCTGAAACTTGTCTGGTGGGAGGTAAGAATGCTGAGTTCAGAGTACTGGCTTTTTGAGTTCTGGTGAGATACTTAACCTCTTTGTGTTTTTGCAACAAGAGAATCTGCGAGCCTTGAACTGGACGATCTGTGTGACCCTGTCAGTTTCAAGATTAGAAAGCTTTTCTTACCGCATCTTTTGTTTGGCCATATGTTGGGAATTCTCTCATCTTTAAGTTTAATATTGAATAATTAATTTATTTTTATTTTATTTCTTATTTTATTTTATTTTTTATTTTTTTGAGATGGAGTCTTGCTGTGTTGCCCATGCTGGAGTGCAGTGGCGTGATCTCGGCTCACTGCAAGTTCTGCCTCCTGGGTTTATGCCATTCTCCTACCTCAGCCTCCCGAGTAGCTGGGACTACAGGCACTCATCACCTCGCCCAGCTACTTGTTTGTATTTTTAGTAGGGATGGGGTTTCACCGTGTAAGCCAGGATGGTCTCGATCTCATGACCTCGTGATCCACCCACCTTGGCCTCCAAAAGTGCTGGGATTACAGGCGTGACAGGCGTGAGCCACCGTTCCCGGCCAATTAATTTATTTTTAAAACAATTTCAGTGAATTTTTTTTTTTTTTTTTTTTTTTTTGAGACGGAGTCTCGCTCTGTCGCCCAGGCTGGAGTGCAGTGGCCGGATCTCAGCTCACTGCAAGCTCCGCCTCCCGGGTTTACGCCATTCTCCTGCCTCAGCCTCCGAGTAGCTGGCACTACAGGCGCCCGCCACCTCGCCCGGCTAGTTTTTTGTATTTTTAGTAGAGACGGGGTTTCACTGTGTTAGCCAGGATGGTCTCGATCTCCTGACCTTGTGATCCGCCCATCTCGGCCTCCCAAAGTGCTGGGATTACAGGCTTGAGCCACCGCGCCCGGCAATTTCAGTGAATTTTAAACTTTCTTCAATTGAGAAATGAGGGCCAGGCGTGGTGGCTCACACCGGTATTCCTACCACTTTGGGAGGCCAAAGCAGGAGGATCACTTGAGCTCAGAAGTTCGAGACCAGCCTGGGCAACGTAGTGAGACTTTGTCTCTATTTTTTTAAAATAAAAAATACAAAGAAATGAGAAAGTGTCAACACTAGTATAAAAATAAATTGTTCATAATACTTGGAAAGATAACTATTTAGAATTTAACTTAAACTTGGATAATGTACTTAGTTCATTTAAACTGTTTCTGCATTTCTATAGAATTTCTAGAGTACAAAGTTTTTCAGTTTACCTTTAAAAAATTTTTTTTAAAATAGAACTGGGGTCTCGCTGTGTTGCCCGGGCTGTTCTCGAACTCCTAGGCTCAAGCAGTCCATCCACTTCTGACTCCCAAAATGCTGGGATTAAAGTTGTGAGCCAATATGCCCCATGTTAGATACTTTTAAAGGACAAAGAAATGTCTTCAGATTTGTGGAGGAATATTTCCTTCTTAATGTTCTTTTAACTGTTGAGTCAGAAAAATACCTGTTTATCTTATCAAATGATTGTCTTGAAGTTTAAATAAATGAAAATAAGATGAAATCTGGCTTTGCAGACCAGTTGCTTATTTGCAAATGTTACTTTGTAGATTTTTGCTTCCGTCAAAGTTGGGGAAAAAATAAAGCCCAGCATTTCAAATAAACTATAATGGAAAAGTTATTTGTTAAGTTTATTCAAAATTATGAAGGATACTATTTTTCTGATAGACCAAGTCCTCAGGACTGATTTTTTTTTTTTTTTTTTTTGAGACAGGGTCTCACTCTGTCACCCTGGCTGGAGTGCAGTGGCACAATCATGGCTCACTGCACCTCGACTTCCTGGGTTCCAGCAATCCTCCCACCTCAGCCTTCAGAGTAGCTGGGACCATGGGTATGTGCCAACACACCTGGCTAATTTTTATATTTTTGGTAGAGACGGGGTTTCACCATGTTGCCCAGGCTGGTCTCGAACTCCTGAGCTTAAGGCATCCACACATCTTGGCCCCCCAAAGTGTTGGGATTATAGGTGCAAGCCACGGTGCCCGGCCAAGACTAAATTTTTAAATTCATGCCAGGATCCTTTTCATTAACTGCTCACACAGTTGTTCTGGAATCTACCTAAATAGCATAAATATGTATTGAAATTCTCCTGACCATGACATTTAACGTACATTCACATTTTCTAGTACTGGTTTTGCTCATTCTGCTAAAGACACATCCTGAAAGTGGGAGTTCTTTGGTTTATCTAATACAGATGGCTCCATGGGAGATAAGAGGGACCACATGGGGCCTTGAGCCAACAGGACATAGCCATATCACTGCAGCTCCTTACATTTTATCATTGTAAAGATACCCATATTGTCTTCTGTTGAGAATGAAATAATAATATTATTATTAATTATTATTATTATTATTTGAGACGGAGTCTCACTCTGTAGCCCAGGCTGAAGTGCAGTGGTGTGATCTCGGCTCATTGCAACCTCTGCCTCCTGGGTTCAAGTGATTCTCCTGCCTCAGCCTTCCGAGTAGCTGGGATTACAGGTGTGCACCATGATGCCCAGCTAATTTTTGCATTTCTAGTAGAGACGGGGTTTCACCATGTTGGCCAGGCTGGTCTCAAACTCCTGACCTCAAGTGGTCCTCCCGCTGGATGATGGGATTACAGGTGTGAGCCACCACGCCCGGCCTGAGAATGAATTATTAAATGACTTTTTCTTACTTACAAGTTTTACTTGGAAGGAAAGAGGGAAGATCCCTTAAGTGTAATGTTAGCTGCTTAGCCTGGGTACCACCAGCCCATGTGAACCTGGTACTGAACAGGGGGCAGAGGTGCCAAGGAGGCCCTGGGGGTGAATTGGGATGGATGTGGAGGTTGTGAAGCAGGCAGGCAGGCTGCCAGGCATCAACAGAGGGACTGTCCTTCCCTGTCTCCCTCCAGCCAGGGGGATTCAGATCATCTGTTCTCAAATTCATTACCTAAACATGTATTGGGCTTCCACTGGGTGCCAGGCACTGTCAACATGTCAGGGCTGCACAATGAATTAGAATGTATCTCAAGAAATTTGCAGCCTGCTCTGAACCTGGAGTTCATGGGACCTTTACCAGGACATTACGAACTACACAAATTTGGGAATATATTTGCAATTGTGGACGGAATCAATAGCTTCTATCAAATGCTCAGTCATTCACAACCCCAAGAATGTTAAGCGTTGTGTTAGAGTGTGAGGACGTTACTGTTTTTAGACTGATCAAAGACAAGACCAAATTTAAAGAGTGGCTCCTCTTCTGTCTAAGCCAACCTTGACCTGGGCAGAATACTTCTATAGTTCAGGCCTAAGAGCCCACTCATTTTTTTCTCAGCATCAGTGTCACACTCTTGACCCATGTGGAACTTGCAGATAATCATAGTCCCTACATTGTTGGACTTGGCTGTTGTTTTGTGGTTTTTTTTTTTTTTTTTTTTTTTTTTGAGACAGAGTCTTGCTCTGTCGCCCGGGCTGGAGTGCAGTGGCCGGATCTCAGCTCACTGCAAGCTCCGCCTCCCGGGTTTACGCCATTCTCCTGCCTCAGCCTCCCGAGTAGCTGGGACTACAGGCACCCGCCACCTCGCCCGGCTAGTTTTTTGTATTTGTTTTAGTAGAGACAGTGTTTCACCGTGTTAGCCAGGATGGTCTCGATCTCCTGACCTCGTGATCCGCCCGTCTCGGCCTCCCAAAGTGCTGGGATTACAGGCTTGAGCCACCGCGCCCGGCCTGTTATTTTGTTATATCTCTTCTATACTTGTACAGTTGCCTTTAACTTTTTGAAGCTGACCATAGGACACTTCAGCAAGTTCAACTCAACCCAATTTTTTTTGTTTGTTTTTTGACGCGCACAGGAAAAGAAGGAACCAACTCAATTCACTTTTTCTTTTTTTTTTTCAGACAGAGTCTCTCTCGGTTGCCCAGGTTGGAGTGCAGTGGTGCAATCTCGGCTCACAGCAACCTCCGCCTCCCAGGTTCAAGTGATTCTCCTGCCTCAGCCTCCCGAGTACCTGGGATTATAGGCGGGGCGCTGCCACGCTCAACTAATCTTTTGTATTTTTGGTAAAGATGAGGTTTCACCATGTTGGCTAGGCTGGTCTCGAACTCCTAACCTCAAGTGATCCACCCGCCTTGGCCTCCCAAAGTGCTGGGATTACAGGCATGAGCCACCACGCCCAGCCTCAATCCACTTTTAACACTATTTTTTGTTCTTTTGAGTAATTGTTGTAAAAGTCTTTTTAAATTAGCTTATCTCTAATGTTGTGATTAAGTTGTATTGAACAAAATTTAGCTTTTCCTTTCAGCAACTCAAAATGTTCACTAAGGGTAGGTGTGGTGGCTCACATCTGTAGTCCCAGCACTTTGGGAGGCCAAGGTGGGCGAATCACTTGAGGTTGGGGATTTGAGACCAGCCTGGCCGACATGACAAAACCATGTCTCTACTGAAAATACAAAAATTAGCCTGGTATACTGGTGGCTGTCTATAATCCCAGGTACTCAGGAGGCTGTGGCACAAGAATCACTTGAACCCAGGAGGTGCAGGTTGCAGTGAGCCAGGATCGCACCACTATACACCAGCCTGGGTAACAGAGCAAGACTTTATCTCAAAAAAGTAAAAAAATAAAATCAAAGGGTTCATTAAGAACATTACCCCTTGGCCGGGTGCAATGGCTCATGCCTGTAATCCCAGCACTTTAGGAGACTGAGGTGGGTGGATCACTTGAGGTCAGGAGTTCGAGACCAACCTGGCCAACATGGTGAAACCCTGTCTTTACCAATAATACAAAAATTAGCCAGTGTAGCGGTGTGTTCCTGTAATCCCAGCTACTCCAATGCTGAGGAAGGAGAATCACTTGTACCTGCGAGGTGGAGGTTACAGTGAGCCAAGACTGTGCCACTGCACTCCAGCCTGGGCAACAGAGCGAGACTTTGTCTCCAAAAAAAAAAAACATTACTTCTTACCCATGCCTGTCATATGGGCATACCTTGGTATTCCCTGTAGTGTTGCTTAATTACATCCGAATGTTCCCAGGCTACTGTGCTTGATGGACTGGTACACCACTTTAAGAGTAAGAAGTATATGCCAAGAGCCCTTTTGGGTCCCTCTACGTGCCATATCTGAGGTTTCTTGGTGGCATCAATTTAGACACTTAGTGATGTTCATTTGTGGTCCTGGTCCTCCCCAGGACAAATTAGTGCTATCATGCTGTGGCTCTATGTCTTGATCTGGGGATGTGATGTCAACAACAGCGCTGGGACAAAATTGCCGTTAGGTTAATGCACAGGCAACTCTGCTTTTCTTCAGATTGTGTTCCCTATATGCATCCTCAGAAAGGTCTTGCAGACAAAGTTTTTTGAATAAATAATGTAAAACCAGGCCGGGCGCGGTGGCTCACACCTGTAATCCCAGCACTTTGGGAGGCCGAGGCAGGTGGATCACCTGCAGTCAGGAGTTATAGACCAGTCTGGCCAACATAGGTAAAAGCCCATCTCTACTAAAAATATAAAGAGTAGCTGGGCTTTGTGGCAGGCGCCTATAATCCCAGCTACTCAGGAGGCCGAGGCAAGAGAATTGCTTGAACCCGGGAGGCGGAGGTTGCAGTGAGCAGAGATCGCGCCATCGCACTCCAGCCTGGGGAACAAGAG
This sequence comes from Piliocolobus tephrosceles, assembly GCF_002776525.5. Classification (NCBI taxonomy): domain Eukaryota; kingdom Metazoa; phylum Chordata; class Mammalia; order Primates; family Cercopithecidae; genus Piliocolobus; species Piliocolobus tephrosceles. Next base: position 31,435,792 of record NC_045437.1, read on the forward strand.
CGAGACTTCGTCTAAATAAATAAATAAATAAATAAATAAATAAATCCGTCCGTCCGTCCGCCCGTCCGTCTGTCCCAGCTGAGCGCAGTAGCTCACATGTGTAATCCCAGCACTTTGGGAGGACAAGGCAGATGGATCATTTGAGGTCAGGAGTTTGAGACCACCCAGACCAACATGATGAAACCCCATCTCTACTAAAGATACAAAAAGTTGCTGGGTGGCATGTGCCTGTAATCCCAGCCACTTGGGAGGCTGAGGCGGGAGAATCGCTTGAATCTGGGAGGTGGAAGTTGCAGTAAGCTAAGATCATGCCACTGCACTCCAGCCTGGGCAACAGAGCAAGACTCTGTCTCAAGTCAATCAGTCAGTCAATCCAATCAAACCAACCAAGTCCTGCTTCCACCTTTTTCTGTTTTTTCCTCCTTGTCACTTCCCATTTTTCTCCTTTCTATTCTGTGGTTCTGACACCTTCACTTAAAATCTGTTCTCTTTTGTTTCACTGCTGACTCTCTTTGCCTGATGGTTCCATCTAAAGCAGTTCTCAGCTCCTTCCCCCAGAATCTCCAATTGGATTCTACCACCCACATCACCTCCTTTCACCTCAGGAAGCAGTCCAATAACCTGTGGCTGCCCTAATACATCCGTCAGCAATGTTACAGAAAACTGAGTTTTCAGTGGTTTGCAGTCATTGGCTTCAAGGCATGTCTGACTTCAAAATAACAGCATAACATGGGTCACGATTTGTTCAGAGGTCCAGTTCATCTCGGCCCCAAAACCCCTGCCTATTTTGCCAATACAATCAAACATCCAAATGGCATTTCAGTGCAAAGCATCATAATCCTGGTGGACTGGCGGCCGCCATGCCATTGACCATGAAGGTTCATCCATGTTTCTAGCCACAGTAATATAGTCTTCTGTGATGGTGTTGGAGATATGTCCAGCAAAACCAAATGCCGGTGTGTGTTTGACTGGATTTCACGTTTCTTCCTAGGTAAACGTGGTGTTCTTAGTTGTAACCTCATGCTGTATTTATCTTTGGGTTAAGATTCCATTTTATGTTGAACGTATTTTTGTACCACTTAGCCCAGCGTTTCGTGCCAGTAGTACGTTTTGATACTGAATGTATGTGCTTGCTTAGTTTTCTTGTTATTCCAAGATAAATACCACAAGGATTTATTTTCTTCTGTTTCTCATAATGTCTGGAGCAGTGGCTGCCCAGTTGGGTTATTTAAGCCTTCCAGGTCTAGTCAGGCTGAGATTTAGACTAGCTGGGATAGCAGCTTCTAGCTTACATTAAGTGGAAGAAAGTAATAGAAGTCCATTTTTCTCCTATTCAAAAAAAATCAATTGCAGATATTGAAAGTCTAGCATTAAGAAAAACAGCAACCACTCTTTAAGCTGATATTTTCCCTGACTCATTTATATAAAATTATTCTTTACTATGTGGAGGGGGATGTGTGTCTAAGTATATATGCCTGAGTGCATGTATGTGTACATATTTTATTTCCTGTGAAGCCTACCATAAAACATTATATAAAGGCTACAGTGTCATAATTTAACTGTTATGATAAAATATAATGCTGAATTCTATATAGAAGTATTTATTAAGACAAATTGTTATGCTTATCCAAACATTGCTTATGTCAAATATTATTGTAGTACATAACATTACCATTCTAAGGTTTAAATACTCCTACCTTTAAAAAAGAATCTCTACATTTTCTTATTATTTTAATCAATATATTTCATTATATGTCAGACTTTTAAAAAAAATCCTCCCATGAATAATGACAGTTATGGATAACAACTGAGAAAAACATCCGTGAATCTGCCATGATACTAATAAATACAGAAGGAATGGAAAGCTTATAGAAGCACTGTTTTGAAAGCTTCAGAGTCATAATTGATTTAAGCAATAATAGTCGATGCTAAAACCATGGGGTAAAAATATATTGGAGAGTGGGATATTTACATAGTCTCAAATTATTTCTTCACAGATTACTCGTTAATGACTGAAAAAAATTCCAGTGGAGAAATCTGGCAAATTCCATCCCTAATCAAGAGATCAAAGTTATCACGGATTATAAGACACATTGACCCTTAGTGCCTCTGAATGCACTGAGAAGGAAATCATTTTTGTATTTTTTCTGCCAAAAAAGAAAAATGCATAATCTGAATCTAAGCATGAGGAAACTATCAGACAGATCCTAATTGAAGGTTTGGATTGGTCTGGTTTCTTCCAAGATATCAGTGCCATGAAAGACCAAGGAAGATCCAAGGGCTGTTTCAGATTAAAGGAGACTAAAGACATACAACAACTAGATCCTGGATTGCCAAAAACAATTTTTTTTATAAAACATCACTATGCAAAGAAATTGATCCATGACAGCCTGCTACAGGTCCATAGCAAGATGTACTTTGCACCAAAATGTAAACATGATGTCACCGTGCACACTATTACATAGTTCAGCTGACATTTTTTCCTTAGCATGATGGTGTTGATGAAGCTGTAGGCTAATTTGCATTCTGGAGTTAAGTTATCTCATCACAGGCTGGCATTAAACTTTCTGTGAGCTAGTCCCAGACTACAGACACACTTTGAGTAGTACTTGCAAAGGACAGTATTAGAAAAGTACTGTCAGTATTCAGTGTTTAGTCAAACTGGAATATGAAATGTATGTTACACAGTCATCGTTGCATTTCCTGAATTTGATGATAATATTATGGTTATTTAAAGGAATGTCTTTGTTTCTAACAGACCCATGCTGAAATATTTACGGGTAAAGGGTCATGATGTCTGCAACTTACTCGCAAATGGTTTAGCAAAAAGCTGTAATTCTGTGCGTGTATGTGTGTGTGTTTATGTAGGGAGGACGTGCATGTAAATGTGGCAAAATGTTAAAAATTAGTGATTCTAGGTGAAAAGTATACTACTCTTGCACTACTCATACATGTTTTATGTAGGTTTAAAATTGTTTAAAAATTAAAAGAATTAGGCCAAGCACAGTGGCTCACACCTGTAATCTCAGCACTTTGAGGGGCCGAGGTGGGTGGACCACAAGGTCAGGAGTTCAAGACCAGCCTGACCAATATAGTGAAACCCTGTCTCTACTAAAAATACAAAAATTAGCTGGGCATGGTGGTGCGCGCCTGTGGTCCCAGCTACTAGGGAGGCTGAGGCAGGAGAATCACTTGAACTTGGGAGTTGAAGGTTGCAGCAAGCCAAGATCAAGCCACTGCATTTCAGCCTGGGTGACAGAGAGACTCTGTCTCAAAAAAAAAAAAAAAAGAAATAATTAGAAGTTTTCTAGAGAAGCAGATATCAGCCGTGTTATTGGTAATCATAGCACTGAATGCTTTGCTTAATGAACTTGGGCACCAGTTGAAAGTCTTGTTATGTGTGTGTTGCTGGACTTCTTACAAGCTCTGAGTTACTGCTTCAGAGGATGGTCATAATCCTTGGTCCTGTGGTTTGCCTCTTTGTCTGCACTTGACTCTGACTCTGGTCCTAGGTACTTTTATTGGGAGAAATAAATAAAACCATCTAATCTTTGCTTTCTGCTGAAAATCAGGTTTCCGAGCAGGAAATGGATGAAGTGATAGCACGCAGCACTTATCAGGAGAGCAAAGAGGCCAATTCCTCTCCTGGCGTAGGTACTGTAATCACACATTTTCATTCAACATTCAGAAGAGTTTCTCATTAAGTTCACCCATGGGGCACTCCCCAGTGCAGGATTATTGGATTTTTGTAATTATCGGGTTTGGCAAAAGTAGCTGTCAAAGACAGTCTATGCTTTCTCTTGGCTGCTACTTTTGGTTTCTGCAGTTGTTTAATGTGCTTCATTAAAGATCTAATCATGCATGCTTCTTATAGTACTTTCACATAATTTGCAAAGGTAAGTTAGAAGCATTTCATGTATTTATGCTTGATTCATTTGAAATGCTAAAGATGAAAGGGAAGTGATAACCAGAATGTCAGTAGTTTGGTGGATGCAGAGTATTACCTACCAAAAAGCCTGAGATTTCTTTACAAGAATTAAAAAGTTTCCATTCAAAGAGGGTAATAGAGGTAGCAAAAATCATGATTTCTCTCTTAAGTGGAAAAATTCAGGCAGAGAAGACTTGAGATAGTAGGAATTTCGTATGAATTTAAAAATGAAACATTGTATCAAGTCTTAAAAATAAAGTTTCCTTTAGCATAGAAGCCTAAAGGGACTCTTCACACATTTCTGAGCTTGAGATTATACTGATGTTCAGATTGCTACCTGGGAGGAAAAGGAATTGAGCCATAAGTTATTAGTTGTCAGAGGAAAAGGAAAGCATAAGGTTTTTTGGCAATCATGAAATACCCTGATTGTTTACATTCGTAATTAATATATTTGAAGTAGACACAGCCATCTTAGGCTCTTTATTCCACCAGTTTAACATCCCGACCTGCCTGAGAGCTGTGCTCTCATAATCCCAGCATTTCCACTTGATCATTTATAAAAGTTTATTAAGCCGTAATCCTCGTGCCCAAAGTCCTTTTTGCTTCATGGCATATAGTTTAAATCCAGAGCCTTTTCACACTGCAGTTAAAAACTAAAATAGGGCTGGGCACGGTGGCTCAAGCCTGTAATCCTAGCACTTTGGGAGGCCGAGGCGGGCGGATCATGAGGTCAGGAGATCGAGACCATCTTGGCTAACCCGGTGAAACCCCGTCTCTACTAAAAATACAAAAAAATTAGCTGGCATGGTGGTGGGCGCCTGTAGTCCCAGCTACTTGGGAGGCTGAGGCAGGAGAATGGCATGAACCCAGGAGGTAGAGCTTGCAGTGAACCAAGATCATGCCACTGCACTCCAGCCTGGAGGACAGAGCAAGACTCCGTCTCAAAAAAAAAAAAAAAAAACACTGAAATAGATACTTAGTCATCTCCTCAATTCTTTCATGAGTTTCTTGGGTGTTCATCTGTTAATTCATCCTTCAATCCATCCAGCAATTATCACCCAACACTTAGTAGATACAAAGTACAATGTCCAGCTCCGGCCAGGCGCCATGGCTCACGCCTATAATCGCGGCACTTTGGGAGGCCAAGGTGGGCGGATCACCTGAGGTCTGGAGTTTGAGACCAGCCTGACCAACATGGAGAAACCCCATCTCTGCTAAAAATACAAAAGTAGCCAGGTGTGGTGGCGCATGCCTGTAATCCTGGCTACTCAGGAGGCCGAGACAGGGGAATTGCTTGAACCCAGGAGGCGGAGGTTGCAGTGAGCCGAGATCATGCCATTGCAGTCCAGCCTGGGCAGCAAGAGTGCAACTCCATCTCACAATAAATAAATGTCCATCTCCGTGGGGTCAGATCAGTCAACATTTCTGCTCTGTAGATTTAAGGAGGGATACAAGACACATCCACTCATACATTATATGATGTATGTGAAAGTTGATGTGTGGGTAGGATAAAACAGGAAATTCAGAAGGAATTGCTTCTAACTGGGATCATCATACAGGTAGTAGCATCTGAGTTAGGGCTTGAAGCATCATGGCAGATGGGATGGAGATGAGGATCAGGTACCCAGGTAGACTGCATGCACATCTACCCCTGTGCATGCAGCCCATCATCAAGCAAAGGGACTTTTGTTTACTGTGTTTGCCACCTCCTTTTCTAGTTAAGGATGTAAGCCTATTTGTGACTTGAGCTTTATTGTTTTGACAATATGGTGACTTTTCCCTCCAACAGGTACCCCCTTGAAGAGTCCCTCTCTTGCAAAAAAGGTGAGTCCAGGTGAACTGCTGCCTGCCTCCCTCAGCTGGACTACGAACCAATTCCTGGAGCCCACAAGTCAAGCTGCAGGGCCCAGTCCCTGTTTCTGCCCATGAGTCATTTTTGCCACTTTATACAGGAAAACACAACAATGCTCATTTGAGAACAGATGCAGAAATGTGTGTTTCTTTTGTTAAACACTTATCCAGGAAAAGAATAGAGCAACAAAATAGAAGAACTGAACTACAGTTTGCAAAATAACTTTTCAAACTGCTCCATAATAAAGCGGCGTGAGTCGGGACTCGGGGCTTTAAGGAGGCCGTGGGATCTTCCTCAGCTAGGCTTTTGCTGAGTCTCAGTGCATCGGGGTGCACGATTCAGACTCCCCTGGTTTTTGTTCACCACTTGACTACACTGGTTGGCTTGAATCCCATTTGGCTTTCCCATCACATCCCCCCAGTGTTTTTCCTGGGATGGCTGATGTGCTGCTGCTGCAGCTTTTCCGATTATTGCCAAAAATTCAGCCAAAAACAAAAAGTCTGTAGAAACGTTATCTGGCACCAGTCACCTTTGTATTCATTATTGTCAATTTGGCCGTCCTGAAGTAAATGGAGGTTAGCGTTTACTCTCACAGCTATTTCAAGTGACCATGGATTAGAACAAAGTGTTCTTGGAAAGATAGGACGTAATAACCCTTGAAAATCTGCTTCTGCTGCATTTTCTTAGTCATCGGACATTTTCTTCTTCAACAGGACTCCCTTATTTCTGAATCTGAACTCTCCCAGTACTTTGCCCACGATGTCCCTGGCCCCTTGTCTGACTTCATGGTGGCCGGTTCTGAGGACGAGGATCACCCAGGAAGTGGCTGCAGCACGTCGGAGGAGGGCAGCCTGCCTCCTAGCACCTCCAGTAAGCAGGGACGCCCCAGAGGGCCTGGGCTCTGCATTCCAGTCTGCAATGACTGGTTTCCACCTCTATGCTGGCGGCTACAATGGTTTAACTACCCTGGTGCTCTAAAATGAGAAAAGAGCTGGAGACCAGGCCAGGCACAGTGGCTCACACCTGTAATCCTAACATTTGGGGAGGCCGAAACAAGGGGATCACCTGAGGTCAGGAGTTCGAAACCAGTCTGGCCAACATAGTGAAACCACATCTCTAGTAAAAACATAAAAATCACCTGGGCGTGGTGGCACGTGCCAGTAATCCTAGCTACTCGGGAGGCTGAGGAGGGAGAATTGCTTGAACCTGGGAGGCCAAGGTTGCAGTTAGCTGAGATCGCGCCATTAGACAATGTTGTACCCTGAGAGTTTACTCTTGGAAAATGCAGCCCCTGTTAGTGACTGGCCACTCAGTTACTCACTAAACAGGCTGGATGCACATTCTATAGCCAGGTGGGTGGTGGCTAAACCAAACGTCCATCCAATGCCATTTACATAATGTAGTCTTGAATTTTATGGCATCAAATCAGAGTGGGCAACCTGATGCCCTTACATTTTAGGGAATTCAGCCAAATTCCAGGTCCCTTCCCTCACCAGGCCTTAGCTTCCATTCTTGGTAGAAGGCTGTAAATTAAAGATTAAGAACTCAAAAGAGACATATTAGCAAAAGGTTTTTTTTTTTTTAATCTCATTGGTATATCTATTCAAGGTAATATGAGATGATAATCTGATACGATCCATACCGATTTCTCAGACTTCTTTCTGCTGGTGAGGTTTCCTCTGAATTTCTAACATCTGAAGAAGAAAATCCCCTTGTTTTAGGAGAGGCAGGCGACGACCACTCTGGCTCATTCAGAGCTGTCGATGAGCTTGCTCTGTTTTTACAGAAACCTTTCAAGGTGCAAACGTGTAGTTTTTCACTACATTTAACAAGATATGAAAATCATTGCAGATTCAGATTGGCATTATTCTAGAGTATCTTTGAGACATAGGATAGGTCACGCTTCGCTGTACCATACTGCAAGTGCTCACGTGCCTGTCAATCAAGCCTCCCTTTCTGCAGATGAAGGAAGGACCTCAAGGGGCCAAGAAGGCAGCCCAGGTGTGTGGGACATATCATCATTCCCCGGGTATCCTTCTGTGGAGGAATTCTCAGCAGCATTTAGGTTAAACCCTAACAATGTGTTAGATATCATGGGGGTGAAAGAATTAAGTTTCTGTCTTTCGACAGCACACGTTTGAGTTAATCCAGAGGTTGGGATTTAAGAAAAGGGGTTGGGGGTAGGTCACTAGGGAAAAGAGAAAGCCAGCCAGGCTATCCACTCCGTGTAGCCTCCAGGAAGCCATGTTGCCCAGGCCTTGTGTCCAGTGGCTGAGGTTGTGTGGTGTTAGTGAATGTGGACATGCTTATGTGTAATGATGGGGTCAGATGATAAGACAGGGCCAAGCGGGAAGTTCACTTGACTTTTCTGTCCCTACCTCCGCCAGCTCACAAGGTGCCTGGAAAAGCCAGAGCCCACAGCCTCGTGACTCTCGGGAGCCAGCGAGCCTCTGGGCTTTTCCACAAGCAGGTGACAGTTGCCAGACAGACCAGTCTTCCCGGAAGCCCACAGGCCCTCCGAAACCCTCTCCTCCGCCAGAGGAAGGTCGGCTGCTACGATGCCGATGCCAGTGATGAGGAAGAGTTTGACGGAGAAGGGGACTGCATTTCACTCCCAGGGGCCCTCCCGGCTCCCAGCAGGCCTCTGGCAGAGGATGACTCGAGGTGTGTCCTAATTCCCTCTTCCAAGGGCGTGGACGTCCACAGCCAAGAGGGACGACCCCAGAAAACACTGGTCAGCAAGGCCATTTCGGCGCCTCTTCTTGGCAGCTCAGTGGACTTAGAGGAGAGTATCCCAGAGGGCTTGGTGGACACTCCTTCCCATGCAGCCAACCTCACGGCCTCTGCAGGGGCCCCCAAGGGGAGCCCTGGAAGCTGGTGGAAGAAGGAACTGACAGGATCAAGTTCTGCACCCAAATTGGAATACACAGTCCATGCAGACACCCAGAGTCCGATGAACACTGGGAGCCCCGGTTCCCCCCAGCAGAAGAATGAAGGCCTGGGCTCCAGGCACAGACCAGTGGCCAGGGTCAGTCCCCACTGCAAGAGATCTGAGGCTGAGGCCAGGCCCAGTGGCTCAGAGACAGTGAACCTGACTGGCAGAGCCAATGATCCATGCCATCTGGACTCGAGAGTCCAGGCCACTTCTGTCAAAGTGGCTGTCGCTGGCTTTCGGCCAGGTGGAGCTGTGGAGAAGGTAACTGACTTTCTCTTAGTTACTTGGAATGGAAGTGCAGGAATATGTGTGAGTGAAGATGGAGTCTGTTGTAAAGCATGGGGAAGCTGCCAGTGGGAACGGATGATGGCTGGAGAATTATCTTTCAACAGAGTCAATCACTTAAATACCTGGACTGCTTGGGAGCTTTTTTTTTTTTTGGAGATGGAGTTTCACTCTGTCACCCAGCCTGGAGTGCGGTGGCGCAATCTCAGCTCACTGCAACCTCCGCTTCCCAGGTTCAAGCGATTCTCCTGTCTCAGCCTCCCGAGGAGCTGGGACTGTAGGTGCACACCACCATGCCTGGCTAATTTTTCTATTTTTTAGTAGAGACAGAGTTTCACCATATTGGTCAGGCTGGTCTTGAACTCCTGGCCTCAGGTGATCCACCTGCCTCGGCCTCCTGAAGTGCTGGGGTTACAAGCCTGAGCCACCGCGCCCGGCCAAGGGAGTTTATTAATGTATCAGCAGTTGTTAGTCATGAGATCATTTGGCCCGAAGATACTATAGCATCCCTGTCTTACCTGTACACAGCACCTGTGGCCGACAATGGAAAGGCAGTGTGGTGCAGGGGAAGTAAAACCCTGGGCCTGTCATGGGCTCCACCGCTGACGAGTTGGCACTGGTCGAGTGACAACTTGGACACGTTATTGAACATTTCTGAGCTTAGTTCTCTGGGCTGGTGCTCTCTGCCTGGTCATCTCACAGAGCTGGAGGAACCATCAAATATATGTTAACAGTGATTCCCTCCAGCTGATAAGGTTATGAGTGATCCTTACGTTTTTGCAAATTTCTGCATTGGTTATATATAATTATAGCCACTCATAACCTTGCTGAGTGGAATTTATAATGCACCACATTAAATGCAAGTTAATATTGATTATGTTACTACTTGGTTACAAGTATGTTAGAATTATCAAATTGTTCATTTTTTGAAATTTTCAATATACCTCTACTTTATCAAGGAGAGAGTATAAGAAATCAATGTTGTTTAGAATCTCCTTAACATAAATAACCTCTCTCAGTCTCTCTCTGAACAAAGAACCTGAGATGACTTATAAAGCCATAGTATTAAAGATGTGTGTTCAAGCGGTTTATATAAACATATATGTAAATAGACGTGGAAAATGATAAGTCATAAAAACTATAGCAGGCAAAAGTCTTTTTTTTAACCTTATTTTTGTTTTAATAGAAATGCACATCTTTTTTCCTTCTCCTCAAATATCATATTTTACCTGCAACCACTACCTGTGTTTTAAAATACAATGTTTGGCCATTGGGTAAATTTCTTCTTTTAAAAAGTATCGGCCGGGCACAGTGGCTCACGCCTGTAATCCCAGCACTTTGGGATGCTGAGGCAGGTGGATCACCTGAGGTCAGGAATTCGAGACCAGCCTGGCCAACATGGCAAAACCGTCTCTACTGAAAATACAAGAATCAGTCAGGTGTGGTGGTGTGCACCTGTAATCCCAGCTACTCGGGAGTCTGAGGCAGGAGAATCGCCTGAAGCTGGGAGGTGGAGGTTGCAGTGAGCTGAGATCGTGCCACTGCACTCCAGCCTGGGCAACAGAGCAAGACTCCATATCAAAAAAAATAAATAAATAATAATCACAAGTTTTGGATAACTGTATAAAGGCAAATTAGGATGTTTATTCATAATAATTTATATCTATTAAGAGCTTTTGTAATTCTAAATTCATACTCTCAGAACTTTTGAGCAGCATTTGAAACTTGTACACAAGACCAATTTTTTTCAAAAAATTTTAGTTACAAAATTTGATTTTATTTATATCTGAGAAAGAAAATAGAATGAATTGCGATAAAGTATATATCCTCAAATTTTGGAAGAAAAAACCTTCCTCTTTTGGTAAATGAGTTATATTCTGTTTTTATTTACTACTTGATTTAAATTGAAGTGAAATTCATATAACATGAAATTAACCATTTTGAAATGCACAATTCAGTGGCACTTCGTACATTCACAATGCAATACGACCCACTACCTCTGTCTAGTTTTGAAACTCCTCTACTGTTTTTACGTTACATTTGTGTTACTTATACATAGAAAATGAACTGAGTTAAACCCTATGTAAGTTTCCCTCCACTGGTAACTGACATTTTATGAAATGATTTCTTACCAAAGCTGCTGAAAGACACATTATCCCTTTCACGTCTGTGCTCTGCTGCCACCTTTGGGCCACTTTATGACTCACAATGGATAAGTTTCACATGAATCTGATTTAACTGTTAGTTTAGAATTTTATTGCATTACATGTTAGGTAGAAGAAAGGAAGAGAAAGTAATGGACACTTAGCCAAAGTGAAGTCTTGAAATCTGAAATGTCAATTTTGTTTATCCAGATTCATTCATTCCCTCACTACCAAACTAAGGAGTTCGTTTTATAGTCTTGGATATCTCTATGCAATATAATAACAATACCTTACATCTGTCTAGCCTTATATGTGCTGTTTTTATAATTGTTCTCATTTAACCTCTATGAGTAAGACTGGGAATGTTTTATCCCCATTTTGGAGTTGAAAAAATGGAGGCTTGGGGAAGAATGGTAAGACCATTTAATTCCTAGCAGACCTTAAACCCACAGTCTGGATCTGCTGGCTCCTAGACCAGGGCCCCTTTGCCTTTTCCTAAACTAGCTCTGCTCTCTATATGTGATCTCACGGTGCAGAAAGCCTGAAAGCTGTTTCAAGTGGCTTGTGGTTGTCATTGTTTGCCAGGAATCTCTGGGAAAGCTGACCACTGGAGATGCTTGTGTCCCTACCAACTGTGAACTAGCCAGTGCTCTGTCCCATCCGGATACCAGCCACCTCACAGAGAACCTGCCCAAAGCCACATCAGAGCTGGGGCAACAACCCATGACTGGTAAGATTATTTTCCCATTTGTTAAACTTAAAGATAGGTGGGGAGATACCCTAATGAAAACATTATACAGACCGGGCGCAGTCGCTCACAGCTGTAATCCCAGCACTCTGGGAGGCTGAGGCGGCGGGTCACTTGAGGTCAGTAGTTTGAGACCAGCCTGGCCAACATGGTGAAACCCCATCTCTACTAAAAATACAAAAATTAGCTGGGCATGGTGGCATGCACCTGTAATCCCAGCTACTTGGGAGGCTGAGGCAAGAGAATCACTTGAACTGGGTAGGTGGCGGTTGCAGTGAGCTAAGATGGCACCATTGCACTCCATCCTAGGCGACAAGAGCAAGACTCCGTCAAAAACAAAAAAGCATTATACGTAGATAATTTTAAGGAGAAAAATCTTTAACACAAATTAACATTTAAATACTGCCTGCATTTAGCACCTTTACTAGATCATTGTGCCTAAACTCATCGTTTTCATGCCATGTTGAATATATCCAATTTCAGTCAATTGACCCTTTTTACCCTTTTCTGACACCAAGAAGACATAACAAAAGGACTTCCCACCTGTCAAAATCTCAGCACTCTGCCTATGTGAAATCAAATGCACTGAGAAATGGCAACAAAAACCTCCACGAAGGACAAGTGAAATGATACTGAAAAACCACATATAAGTGTTGATGAGAGATTAAGTAACATCATGGAGGCAGAAATCATCTCAGTATTTATGTAGGGGCCAGGCGCAGTGGCTCACGCCTGTAATCCCAGCACTTTGGGAAGCTGAGGCAAGTGGATCACAAGGTCAGGAGTTCAAGACCAGCCTGGCCAACATGGAAACCCCATCTCTACTAAAAAGACAAAAAAATTAGCCATGCTTGGTGGCAGGCACTTGTAATCCCAGCTACTCAGGAGACTGAGGCAGTAGAATTGCTTGAACCTGGGAGGTGGAGGTTGCAGTGAGCCAAGATCATGCCATTGCACTCCAGCCTGGGCTACACAGCAAAACTCTTGTCTCAAAAAATAAAAGAAGGAAATTAGTTAGGTGTGGTGGCCTCTGGCTGTACTTGGAGGCTAAGACAGGGTTACAGGACCCTAGGAGTTTGAGAATGCAGTGAGCTATGATCGTGCCACTACATTCCAGCCTGGGTGACAGATCTAGACCCAGTCTCTGGGGGGAAAAAAAGTATGTGTGGGGTGTGTGTGTGTGTGTGTAAAATTTGGCTATCCATCATCTAGTAGTTGCACAAAATAATATTGTAAAACATGATTTTTAAAAATCAAGCTGAATTAAGTGACTTTGCTTCCTTGTTAGTGGAGACCTTTATTGAAAATTGGGATTCTGGCCGGGCGCAGTGGCTCATGCCTGTAATCCCAGCACTTTAGGATGCCAAGGTGGGTGGATCACTTGAGGTCAGGAGTTCAAGACCAGCCTGGCCAACATAGTGAAACCTCGCCTCCACTAAACATAAAAAAATTAGTGGGTGTGGTGGCGCACGCCTGTAATCCCAGCTACTCAGGAGGCTGAGACACGAGAATTGCTTGAACCCGGGAGGCAGAGGTTGCAGTGAGCTGAGATTGTGCCACTG
>NC_045437.1:31449255-31454365 GCF_002776525.5 Piliocolobus tephrosceles
GGAAAATCATTTGAACCCGGGAGGCAGAGGTTGCAGTGAGCTGAGATCGTGCCACTGTACTCCAGCCTGGGCAAAAAGAATGAGACTCCATCTCAAAAAAGAAAAAAAAAAGTGAAACCTCAGAATATCTACCCCATACCCTGATGGCTACTCACAGAAAAAAATACAGGCCCCTGAGGTCTTTGTTCTACGATCTGAGGCTTTGTTCCTTTGTTAATGATGAGGCTGTTGCTGTGGTTTCTGGTTTGTCTTTTGGGTTCACATTTACTTGCTGAACAAACACAGGCATTTTTTTGTTAGCAATTTGACTTTACTGCAAAGTGTGTTAAAAAGGGTTCTATTTGGCCGGGCGCGTTGGCTCACACCTGTAATCCCACCACTTTGAGAGGCCGAGGTGGGCGGATCATGAGGTCAGGAGATCGAGACCATCCTGGCTAACACGGTGAAACCCCATTTCTACTAAAGATACAAAAAAATTAGCCGGGCATAGTGGTGGGTGCCTGTAGTCCCAGCTACTCGGGAGGCTGAGGCAGGAGAATGGTGTGAACCCAGGAGGTGGTTGCAGTGAGTCGAGATCGTGCCACTGCACTCCAGCCTGGGCCACAGAGCAAGACTCTGTCTCATAAAAAAAAAGGGGGGGATTCTATTTGAGAGAGATGAAGTTACACTGAGGTAGCCTTCAATGTCACCTTTGAAAGTAAGGCTTCATTTGAGGCCACCATCTTCATACATTTTAAGAGTGCATGTTCTACATAATGGTCCTCTGGAAGTTTTCTTGGAATCCAGATTTGCTTTGGAATAGAAGAGGGTTAGCAAAGGGCTGGTTTTTTTCACTAAACCAACATTTCCTACTTGCAACTTCATGCAGAACATTTGCTTTCCTGCCACTGAGGAATTTCTTACTCTGGGTAGGCCAGTTTTTGTCAATACTGAGGGTTTCATCAGCGATAGAAAATGTGGTACATGTACACCACGGAATACTAGGCGGCCATAAAAAGGAATGAGATCATGTCCTTTGCAGGGACATGGATAGAGCTGGAAGCCATTATCCTCAGCAAACTAACACAGGAACAGAAAACCAAACACCGCATATTTTTACTTGTAAGTGGGCACTGAACAATGAGAGCACATGGACACAGGGCGGGGAACATCACACACTGGAGCCTGTTGGGGATGGGGTGGTGGGGGGCGGGAAAGCATCAGGATCAATACCTAACGCATGCAGGGCTTGATACCTAGGCCACAGGCTGACAGGTGCAGCAAACCACCATGGCACACATTTACCTATGTAACAAACCTGCGGCCGGGCGTGGTGGCTCAAGCCTGTAATCCCAGCACTTTGGGAGGCCGAGACGGGTGGATCACGAGGTCAGGAGATCGAGACCATCCTGGCTAACACGGTGAAACCCCGTCTCTACTAAAAAATACAAAAAACTAGCCGGGCGATGTGGTGGGCGCCTGTAGTCCCAGCTACTCGGGAGGCTGAGGCAGGAGAATGGCGTAAACCCGGGAGGCGAGCTTGCAGTGAGCAGAGATCGCGCCACTGCACTCCAGCCCGGGCGACAGAGCGAGACTCCGTCTCAAAAAAAAAAAAAAACAAAAAAAACAAACCTGCACATCCTGCACGTGTATCCGAAAACTTAAAAAACAAACTGCAAGTTTGTACCTTAAGTAAGTGGGTGTCTGTATGTCAAGTGCTCTTCTGTTATAGTTAGTGTAGGAAGAATTTCATCTCCCAGCCCCATGCTCCCTGGAGCTCTGTGCACCTCTGTGACCGTACTGACCCTGGCAGGTGCAGGTGTTTGGATGTTTTTCTGCCTCACCCTTTCTGGATTTCCCACAGATAATGAACCTTGAGAAAGGTGCAGCTGTGTGTCCCTTACACCCACTGAGCAGGTAGGAATGTTAGACCAGGAACTGATTATATTTAATAGGCAATAATATATGTGCTGTTTTTAATTAACATGTCGAAACATAATATACTAGTTACCATTTAATTCTTTTAGGATCCTTGTCAGGATTGATCGAGTTGCAGTGACACACTGGCACCCTCGAGGGCTTTTGGGGTGTATCTGAAATATTCGATTACCTGATCTCTAAAAGATTTTAGAGGTTCTGTCTCCATTTGTTAGATATTTCCCTCTCCTTCCCAATGAAAAGGATATCTGTGACCAGTTGGTCCTGCTGAGTACTTGAGTGCTGGTAGCGGTTCTTCTTCCAGTGTTACTACAAATAGCTTAGCTGCTTTCCAATATGTAAGAACGATGTTCTTCAAAACATCTCTGTTTTTTTTTTTTTTTTTGAGACAGAGTCTCCCTCTGTCACCCAGGCTGGAGTGCAATGGCGCAATCTCGGCTCACTGCAACCTCTGCCTCCAGGGTTCAAGCGATTCTCCTGCCTCAGCCTCCTGAGTAGCTTGGATTATAGGCGCCCACCACCACGCTCGGCCAATTTTTGTGTTTTCAGTAGAGACGGGGTTTCACTGTGTTGGCCAGGCTGGTCTCGAACTCCTGATCTCAAGTGATCCGCCTGCCTCAGCCTCCCAAAGTGCTGGGATTGCAGGCATAAGCCGCTGCGCCTAGCCAAAACATATCTTTTTTTAAACTGAAATATCCAAAAATGCATAAGTGATCAAAGAAGGAATACCTTATCATTAAAAAAAAATCCTCCTTAATATTCCAAAATGACCCGTCCACCGCACGGTGGTTAAGCACATGGGTGCATACGCAGGCTGCCAGGGCTTAGGTCTGAGCCGCAACATTTGACCAGAGAAGGGACCTGGATTAGTCACTGTTGTCCTAAGTTACACACCTTATGGGGTTGTTGAGGAAGAATCAATGACATTTTCATGTATAGCATTTGAAACACAATCTAGTGCCTAATATGTTGAATAAGTTATATTATGTGCGTGTATGTGATTTTCCTAAGAGAAACATATGCATGTATTTATCTGCCTAGTATATAATACACATTCAATAAGATACATGTGTGTGTATATACGTGTGTGTATGGATACCTACACACATGATTTTCTTAAGAAAGTTTTAGAAACTTTAGAAACACAGGAGCAAACGGCCGGCCAAGATGCGTTGATCGTGAGGTCTGATTGTGAGAGCCATTTAGCTTTCTGGCAGCAATTGACTCTGTCTGTTAAAGGGTGGCTCTTGGAAACCGGAACGAGACGAGGAGGTAGCTGTTGGAAAAGCTGTCAAAGCTGTTGTGAGAAGCTGAAGCAGTGTGGGGAATCCAGGCCCCTTGTTTGTCACTAACTGTTTAACTCTGTTATGAACGGGATACATGTTTATTCTAGAAACTTAAGAAATTACAATTGAGAGGGAAGTTTTGAAAGATAGCATAGAAATCACCTAAGCCCAAGAGAAAAACCTCTGTTAATATTTTGGTCTGTATCGTTTGAGTCTTGTGTGTATATGAGTGTGAATAAATGTATAGTCCTGTGCTTTTTTTGTCTTTTTGCAAAAAAAAAAAAAACCACTGTGGTAGTCACCAGTACCTAACAACCTTTTTAAACCTCATATATCCACAGAAAATAAGATTTGAGCAGCCTCCTGGCATCAGTAAGGCTGCTCCTGAGCCCATGGGCCTGACCAGCAAGCTGTCCCTTGCACTGACAACCCTGGTGTGCTCACACCCATAGCCTGCTCTAGGAAACCACACTGCTAGCCTGCAGGCCCTTCCATACCCCATGTCATCTGGAGAGGCTGCTGGACGTTCCACCCCACAGATGTGCTGTAATGGAGCCAGCCTTCCTCCCATGATTGGTTTCCAGAGGAAAGGTTGTCTTGAAAGGTGACAACCAAAGGCTGCCTCAGTGTAATCTCATCTCCCTCAAATGAAGACCTTTTAAGCTACAGAATTTGCAATAAAGTAAAATTGCTAACATGAATGACCTGTTCAGGTTTATTCAGTGAGCGAATATGAAATGTATTTATTTATTTTTGAGACGGAGTCTGGCTCTGTCACTCAGGCTGGATGGAGTGCAGTGGCTCAATCTCGGCTCACTGCAACCTCCGCCTCCCAGGTTCAGGCAGTTCTCCTGCCTCAGCCTCCTGAGCGGCTGGGATTACAGACGTGTGCCACCACACCCAGCTAATTTTTGTATTTTGAGGCTGAGGCGGGCAGATCACAAGATCAGGAGTTTGAGACCAGCCTGGCCAATATGGTGAAACCCCGTCTCTACTAAAAATAGAAAAATTAAGGCCAGGCACGTTGGCTCAAGCCTGTAATCTCAGCACTTTAGGAGGCCGAGGCGGGCAGATCACAAGGTCAGGAGATCGAGACCATCCTGGCTAACCCGGTGAAACCCGTCTCTACTTAAAAAAAATACAAAAAACTAGCCGGGCGAGGTGGCAGGCGCCTGTAGTCCCAGCTACTCGGGAGGCTGAGGCAGGAGAATGGCATGAACCCGGGAGGTGGAGCTTGCAGTGAGCTGAGATCCGGCCACTGCACTCCAGCCTATTTCACCATGTTGGCCAGGCTGGTTTCAAACTCCTGACCTCAAGTGATCTGCCTGCCTCAGCGTCCCAAAGTGCTGGGATTACAGGCATGAGCCACCACCCATGGCCTGAATATGAAATTTAAAAACAGACTTTAAATCCCCTCCTTTTGTGTCATTGCTACTCCCCCACCACCACCCTCACTGCCACCCATATTTGCTGTTACCAGAAGCAGGAATGTCACGTTTAAGGGGGGTTCAAAAAAGGTTTAGCAGAGAAGGAAAAGAGCATGTGGCTCTGAGTCTTGGCCTTCCACAGTGGGCCTGGAAAGCTAGTCTCCATGGGGGTCTCGACGCTCCAACCTTATTATTGCCAAGGGCTCTCCACGCAGAGGCCACATGGTCAGGGTTTAGGCAGTAGCATGGGCTATGGAGCCAGCTTCCTGGGGCAGCCGCTGGCTCTGCCACCTGTGAACTCTGTGACCTCAGAAACATCACTTAACCACGCTGTTTCTCTGTCCTCATCCTTCCAATGCAGATGGTCACAGGACATACCTCAGTGTTAGGAGGAAAAATTAAACATATGCAAAACTTTTAGGACAGTGTTAACTCCTTAATTATTGGAAAACCTCTTAGCACAGTGCTGAGTCCTAATAA
>NC_045437.1:31459365-31461553 GCF_002776525.5 Piliocolobus tephrosceles
CCATAGTTCCTAAGAAAATAGCTTTGTTCTTTTTGATGCCAGGTTTTTTTTCCCTGTTGCAAGATGCTGTGTTTCTGAGGTGGAAGATTAGCCCAAGACTATGCAGGGCCTTACGAAGAGGCACTTTCAGGAGTGAGTGGCTGTTGGAACCCCCCTCCTAGATGGCTTCCCACTGTCCACTGGCACACATCCCTTTGCCCTGCCACCTCCGAGATTTCAGGCTTTTTCTTGCTTCTCTGCTTTCATTCTGTTGCTTTTTTTTTTTTTTTTTTTTTTTTTTTGGAGTCTTGCTCTGTCGCCCAGGCTTGAATGCAGTAGCGCAGTCTCAGCTCACTGCCCTCTACCTCCCAGGTTCAAGTGATTCTTGTGCCTCAGCCTCCCAAGTAGCTGAGATTACAAGTATGCGCCACCATGCCTGGCTAATTTTTGTATTTTTAGTAGAGATAGGGTTTCACCATGTTGGCCAAGCTGGTCTCGAACTCCTGACCTCAAGTGATCTGCCTGCCTTGGCCTCCCAAAGTGCTGGGATTACAGGCATGACCCACCATGCCTGACCACCTTTTTTTTTTTTTTTTAATTGGCACATAATTGTACATGCTTACGGAGCACAAAGTGATACTTCAATACATGTATACATGGTGCAATGATTAAATCAGGGTAATTAGCGTATCCATCACATCAAATGTATCATGTCTTTGGGGTAGGAACATCCCAAATTCTCTCTTCTAGCTATTTCAATAAATGCAATACCTTATCTTTTTTTTTTTTTTATTTTTTCTGAGCTGGAGTCTTGCTCTGTTGCTCAGGCTGGAGTACAATGGTACAATCTTGGCTCACTGCAACCTCCGCCTCACAGGTTCAAGCGATTCTCCTGCCTCAGCCTTCCAAGTAGCTAGGATTACAGGCATATGCCACCACGCTTGGCTAATTTTTGTATTTTCAGTAGAGACGGGAATTTCACCATGTTGGCCAGACTAGTCTTGAACGCTTGACCTCAGGTGATCCACCCTCCTTGGCCTCCCAAAGTGCTGGGATTATAGGTGTGAGCCACCATGCGCAGCCCTGTTTTGTCTGTTTGTTTGTTTTTTGTTGTGTTTTGTTTTTAACTCAAACTGCCTTGGCTATTCAGAGTCCTTTGTGGTTCCATGCACATTTTACAACTGGTTTTTCTTCCCTATTTCTGTAAAGAATATCATTGGAATTTTGGTAGGAATGTTACTGAATCTATAGATGACTTTGGGTAGCATGGACGTTTTAACGGTACTCTTCTATTGTCTTCCTCACCTTCCTCCTCCTCAGTCTCTGGCCAAACTCCCCTTGTCAGCCCCACTCAAGTCCCCACCTCCTCTGTCCAGACTTTCCGGGATAATCTGGCTTCTCACTCTCCCACTCCTCTGAATTCGTCAAGACAGCCAGAGCTCGGTGTAAACCTGTACCCGGCTTTCGTATTCTGTATGTTTTCCCAGTTAGCCCAGCCCCCGCACTAAAAAGGAAGCCTCCTGAGTTTGGCACTTAGACTGTTTTACACGGAAGTACATCACATTCACATCCCCCAGTGTGAGCCAACCCCATACACGACTGGCCAGATGCTGGGACTGAGAGGGCCATGAGGGCCCTGCTGCATCCACACAGACGTAGGGAACCAAATAGAACAACAGCCTGACGCCTGCGGCTTTGCCCTCGGAGGGTGAATGGCATAAAAAGACCCAAGTGTGCAGTGATTAAATCAGGGTAATTAGCATATCCATCACATCAAATGTATCATTTCTTTGTGGTAGGAACATCCTTCATCATAGAAATACCAAAAGAGAGAAAAACGGGCAGATGCAAATGTTTCTTCTGCCGGCTAGTCTGAGTTCTCTTAGAGCGTCTGAAGCAGGGTGGTATTTGTTAGATGTGGGTACTCTATAATTTTAGAGAGAAAAGCAGAAAGACAGGAAGGGCCTCCATTTAGGCCACAGAATGCCTTTTTTTTTTTTTTTTGAGACAGAGTTTCGCTCTTTTTGCCCAGGCTGCAGGGCAATGGCACGTTCTCGTCTCACTGCAACCTCTGCCTCCCGGGTTCAAGCGATTCTCCTGCTTCAGCCTCCCAAGTAGCTGGGATTACAGGTGCCCGCCACCATGCCCAGCTAATTTGTGTATGTGTGTGTGTGTGTGTGTGTGTGTGTGTGTGTGTGTGTGTGTGTGT
>NC_045437.1:31461563-31469487 GCF_002776525.5 Piliocolobus tephrosceles
TGTGTGTGTGTGTGTGTGTGTGTGTGTGTGTGTGTGTGTGTGTGTGTGTTTTTAAGTAGAGATGGGGTTTCACCATGTTGGCCAGGCTGGTCTCAAACTCCTGACTTCAGGTGATCCACCCGCCTCGGCCTCCCAAAGTGCTGGGATTACAGGCGTGAGCCACCATGCCCGACTTTCTGAAAAAGAAAAAAATATTTGAGATTGTTTAAAATTTTCCAGTTTTTAATAATTGAGAGCCTGCTTTCTCATATTTTCCCTTTTATCTCCCCTACAACCTCTCTTGAGTATATACCTTCTGTTTACATTCTCCACATAGGACTGGACAGCTCCTCAGACCTTATCTCTTCCCCAGAAAAGAAGGGGGCCGCTTATCCTGACCCCAGCAAGACCTCTGTAGACACAGGGCGAGTCAGTCGGCTGGAGAATCCCAGTCAGTCTGCATCGCCCAGGGTCGCCGAGTGCAAGGCCAGGTCTCCAGTCAGGCTCCCCCATGAGGGCAGCCCCTCCCTGGGGGAGAAAGCAGTGGCTCCCCCCGACTGCAGCAAGACTCGATCAGCATCGGAAACCAGCACAACCCACAATACCAGGAGGGCGGCTTCCCTCAGGGGAGCGGGACCTGGGGCAGAGGGAGTGACACCAGCTGGGGCTGTCCTGCCAGGAGACCCCCTCACATCCCAGGAGCAGAGACAGGGAGCTCCGGGTAACCACAGTAAGGCTCTGGAAATGACAGGAACCCATGCACCTGAAAGCTCCCAGGAGCCTTCCCTGTTGGAGGGAGCAGATTCTGTGTCCTCAAAGGCACCGCAGGCCAGCCTCTCCCTTCTGCCATCCACTGACAACACCAAAGAAGCATGTGGCCGTGTCTCGGGGCACTGTTGCCCGGCGGGGAGTAGAGAGAGCCCTGTGACGGACATTGACAGCTTCATCAAGGAGTTGGATGTTTCTGCAGCGAGGTCTCCGTCTTCCCAGACCGGGGACAGTGGCTGTCAGGAGGGCAGTGCTCAGGGCCGCCCACCAGCCGGGGCTGGAGGTGGGAGCTCCTGCCGTGCCGAACCAGTCACGGGGGGCCAGACCTCCTCCCCAAGGAGGGCCTGGGCTGCTGGTGCCCCGCCTCACCCACAGTGGGCCTCCCAGCCTTCGGTTTTAGATTCAGTTAATCCCGACAAACATTTTACTGTGAACAAAAACTTTCTGAGCAACTACTCTAGAAATTTTAGCAGCTTTCATGAAGACAGCACCTCCCTATCAGGCCTAGGCGATAGCACGGAGCCGTCTCTGTCATCCATGTATGGCGATGCTGAGGATTCTTCTTCTGACCCTGAGTCACTCACCGAAGCCCCACGAGCTTCCGCCAGGGACGGCTGGTCCCCTCCTCGTTCCCGTGTGTCTTTGCACAAGGAAGATCCTTCGGAGTCGGAAGAGGAACAGATTGAAATTTGTTCCACCAATGGCTGCCCCAATCCACCCTCCAGTCCTCCTCATCTTCCCACCCAGGCTGCCATCTGTCCTGCCGCAGCCAAAGTTCTATCATTAAAATACAGCACTCCGAGAGAGTCAGTGGCCAGTCCCCGTGAGAAGGCTGCCTGCTTGCCAGGCTCACACACTTCAGGCCCAAACTCTTCCCAGCCATCTTCACTCTTGGAGGTGAGCTCTCAGGAGCATGAAACCCGTGCAAACATAAGCACTTCACAGAACGACAGGCCCTCGTGTGCAGAAGAAACCACGGAAGTCACCAGCGCTAGCTCAGCCGTGGAAAACAGTCAGCTGTCTAAAGTAGCCAGGCATTTTCACGGTCCGTCCATCCTTCTCAGCTCCCCCAACATAGTAAATGGCTTGGCACGTGACATGCTAGATGATGAAACCCTGAATCAGTACCAAACAAGCATGAATGCAGCTGCCAGTCTGTCCTCCTTCAGTGTGGATGTCCCTAAGAATGGAGAATCTGTTTTGGAAAACCTCCACATCTCTGAAAGTCAAGACCTGGATGACTTGCTACAGAAACCCAAGATGATGGGTAGGAGGCCCATCATGGCCTGGTTTAAAGAAATCAATAAACATAACCAAGGCACACATTTGAAGAGCAAAACCGAGAAGGAACAACCTCTGATGGCTGCCAGAAGTCCCGACTCCAAGATTCAGATAGTGAGTTCAAGCCAAAAAAAGGGCGTTGCTGTGTCCCATAGCCCTCCTCAGCCGAAAACACATCTGGAAAATAAGGACCTGTCTAAGAAGAGTCCGGCAGAAATGCTTCTGACTAACGGTCAGAAGCCAAAGTGTGGTCCGAAGCTGAAGAGGCTCAGCCTCAAGGGCAAGGCCAAAGTCAGCTCCGAGGCCCCTGCTGCGCATGCCGGGAAGGCTGGGGGGACGGACCACAGGAAACCTTTGATCTCAGCCCAGACCTCCCACCAAACACTCTCTAAGGTGGTGTCACAGCGGCTCCATGTAGCCGACCGCGAGGACCCTGACGGAAACACCACAGCTGCTCCCAGGTCCCCGCAGTGTGTGCTGGACAGCAAGCCACCTCTTGCCACCTCTGCGTCCCTGAAATCCTCGGTGTCTGACACGAGCATCAGGATGTTCGTGTCGCCCCTGACCTCTCCCAAGCCTCCTCCTGAGCAAGGCGTGTGGAGCAGGTTCCACATGGCTGTCCTCTCTGAACCCGACAGAGGTTGCCCAGCCACCCCTAAATCTCCTAAGTGTGGAGCAGAGGGCAGGGCGCCCCGTGCTGACTCTGGGCCGGTGAGTTCCACAGCATCTAGGAACGGCATGTCCGTGGCAGGGAACAGACCGAGTAAGCAGCACCTGGCCAGCCACGTGGATTCCGCAGCAGACACAGCCCAACCCAGGCCAACTGGCGAAAAAGGAGGCAGCATAGTGGCCAGCGATCGCCTTGAAAGAACAAACCAGCTGAAAATTGTGGAGATTTCTGCTGAAACAGTGTCAAAGACTGTATGTGGTAACAAACCAGCTGAAAGTGACAGACAGGGAGGGTGCTTGGCCCAGGGCAACTGTCAGAAGAGTGAAATCAGGCTCTGTCACCAGGTCACAGAATCATCCACAAGTCACCCGTCCTCACTCCCGTCTCATGCCCCACAGGCGGAGCAGGAAATGTCACGATCGTTCGGCGTAGCGAAACTGGTGTCCTCCTCCTCCTCCCCTCAAATGCCCATTAGAAAGGCAGATTCCTCCCAGGGAAAATCAAGCCTGATGTCCGACTCCCTAGGGGTGCCCAGAAGTGGCATTCCAGGGGGCCCCTTGGGGGAGGACCATCTCTACTTCACCCCAAGGCCAGCAACCAGGACCTACTCCATGCCAGCCCAGTTCTCAAGCCATTTTGGACGGGAGAGTCACCCCCCACACAGTCTGGGTCGCTCTCCTCGTGACAGCCAGGTCCCTGTGACAAGCAGTGTTGTCCCCGAGGCAAAGGCATCCAGAGGCGGTCTTCCCAGCCTGGCTAATGGACAGGGCATATATAGTGTAAAGCCGCTGCTGGAAACATCGAGGAATCTTCCAGCCACAGATGAAGGGGATATCATTTCAGTCCAGGAGACGAGCTGCCTAGTCACAGACAAAATCAAAGTCACCAGACGACACTACTGCTATGAGCAGAACTGGCCCCATGAATCTACCTCATTTTTCTCTGTGAAGCAGCGGATCAAGTCTTTTGAGAACCTGGCCAATGCTGACCGGCCTGTAGCCAAGTCCGGGGTTTCCCCATTTTTGTCGGTGAGCTCCAAGCCTCCCATTGGGAGGCGGTCTTCCGGCAGCATTGTTTCAGGGAGCCTGGGCCACCCAGGTGATGCAGCAGCCAGGTCGCTGAGACGCAGCTTGAGTTCCTGCAGCGAAAACCAAAGTGAAGCCGGCGCCCTCCTCCCGCAGATGGCCAAGTCTCCCTCAAGCATGACGCTGACCATCTCCCGGCAGAACCCACCGGAGACCAGTAGCAAGGGCTCTGATTCGGAACTAAAGAAATCACTTGGTCCTTTGGGAATTCCCACCCCAACGACGACTCCGGCCTCTCCCGTTAAGAGGAACAAGTCCTCGGTGCGCCACACGCAGCCCTCGCCGGTGTCCCGCTCCAAGCTCCAGGAGCTGAGAGCCTTGAGCATGCCTGACCTTGACAAGCTCTGCAGCGAGGATTACTCGGCAGGGCCGAGCGCCGTGCTCTTCAAAACTGAGCTGGAGATCACCCCCAGGAGGTCACCCGGGCCTGCTGGAGGCGTTCCGTGTCCTGAGAAGGCCGGGAACAGGGCCTGTCCAGGAGGAGGTGGCCCTAAAACCAGTGCTGCTGAGACACCCAGTTCAGCCAGTGATGTAGGTGAAGCTGCCCAGGATCTGCCTTTTAGAAGAAGCTGGTCAGTTACGTAAGTATCTGTCCCCCCTTTTATTTCAGATAAACTTGTTTCATTTTGAAATAGTTTTAGATTTATAGAAAAGTTGAAAAGATAATGCAGAGTTCCCACATTTTTTCTTTTTTTTTTCTTTTTGAGATGGAGTCTCGCTCCATCGCCCTGGCTGGAGTGCAGTGGCACGATCTCCACTCATTGCAACCTCCGCCTCCCGGGTTCAAGCGATTCTCCTGCGTCAGCCTCCTGAGTAGCTGAGATTACAGGCGTGCACCACCATGCCTGGCTAATTTTTGTGTTTTTAATAGAGACGAGGTTTCACCTTGTTGGTCAGGCTGGTCTCAAACTCCTAACCTTGTGATCTGCCTGCCTTGGCCTCCCAAAGTGCTGGGATTACAGGCGTGAGCCACCGCGCCCGCGCCCAGCCCCCACTTACTTCTTACCCACTCTTCCTAATGTTCACATCTCTCAAAACCACGGTCCATTTGTCAAAAGTAAGAAATTAATGTTGGAACAATACCATTAACTACAGACTTCATTCAGATTTTGCTGAATAAATTCTGCTAATACCATTTTTCTGTTCCAGGATCCAGGATCCACATTGCATTTTAGCCTCCGTGGTTTTTAATATCACTGCTGGAAAAATAAAAGTGCCTGCAGGGAAACGTGTTTACCAAAGTGTTGCTCTGAGGAGAGGCTTCTAGAGGACATGGCACTTAAGCAAAAGCAACCTGAGAGGGGTGTGCAGGGGAAAAGAGTGCAGCGCGGGGCGGGGGGAGTTTGGACCTTTGGAGGTGGCTGGAGTTGAACGGAGAATTTCTAACAGATTTTAAAATATTTCACTTGAGGCCAGGTGTGGTGGCTCATGCCTGTAATCCCAGTACTTTGGGAGGCCGAGTCGGGTGGATCACTTGAGATGAGGAGTTCGAGACCAGCCTGGCCAACATGGTGAAACCCCGTCTCTACTAAAAATACAAAAATTAGCTGGGAGTGGTGGCGTATGGCTGTAATCCCAGCTACTCAGGAGGCTGAGGTAGGAGAATCGCTTGAACCCAGGAGGCGGAGGTTGCAGTGAGCTGAGATTGCATCACTGCACTCCAGCCTGGGCAACAAGGGTGAAACTCTGTCAAAAAAAAAAAAAAAAAAAAAAAAAAAACCCCCGGTGGCTCAGGCCTATAATCCCAGCACTTTGGGAGACCGAGGGAGGCGGATCATTTGAGGTCAGGAGTTCAAGACCAGCCTGGCCAATATGGTGAAACCCTGTCTCTACTAAAAAAATTAGCCAGGCATGGTGGCAGGTGCCTGTAGTCCCAGCTACTCGGAAAGCTGAGGCACGAGAATAGCTTGAAGCCAGGAGGTAGAGGTTGCAGTGAACTGAGATTGTGCCACTGCACTCCAGCCTGGGCGACAGAGCTGACTCCATCTCAAAAACAATAAAAATAAAAATATTTCACTTGGACCTATATATTGAATATTTTAAAATACGTCAGAAGTGTCCTGTTAAGCTCCAGCATTGGTCCCATAACTTCTTGAGGGGATCTCTGAATTCATAGCAATTCCCCTTGCCATTGGCAGTGAATGACCTTTCTGTTCAGCACTCAGGATTTATTCTTCCATTAGTTTGGAATGGAAGTTGTGACCAACAAAGCATGATGAACAGAAAATACTTGCAATATAGTAGAAAGGACATCATTTTAAATGCATTCTTATAAAATGAAGAAATTGCTTTTTTCTTTAATGTTCTTCAAATATATTTATATTATTTAGTTTGGATCAACTTCTGATCTCAGCGGGGGACCAGCAAAGATTACAGTCTGTTTTATCGTCAGTGGGGTCGAAATCTACCATCCTAACTCTCATTCAGGAAGCGAAAGCACAATCAGAGGTGAGTGAAACACAGTTCAGGAACATGAACTGCGGTTGTGTGTGCCCAGGTATGTGCCACCCGCCCAGACAGCCGAGGAGAGCCCGTCCCGAGTCCTGGAGACGGAGGACTGCCTTGGGTTGAGAGTTTCACAGCTCAGTCTGACTTTGGCCTCATGTGCTGCTAGCCAGCTTCAGAAGCTAGACCTTGTCTTGAATGTTCAGGTGCCAGATGGGTGTCACCGCTGTTTTCATCCCCCAAGTAGCAACTAGTTACCATCCTCCTGACTTCTATGTGTGGAGTTTGTTGGCAGAGAGTCCTCAAAGCAGAGCTAGGCATCTTGGAAATAATGCAGAATGACCTCAAGTACCTCTGGCCACCTAACTGTAGACATAAACTAGTCAAGGGAGCCACCTGCTGGTGAGATAAGAGTTACATCGGTGTAGTCCAGCCCTTGCCCTGAAATACGGTGGACCCTTGAACAACATGAGGGCTGGGGCGCTGACCTTCATGCTGTGGAAAATCTGCATTTAACTCTTAACTCCCCCAGAAACTTAACTACTAACAACCTACTGTTGACCGGAAGCCTTACTGATAACATAAACAGTCAATTAATACAAGTTTCGTCAGTTATGTGTATTATATATTGTCTTCTTACAACAATGTAAGTTAGAGATAATAGAATGTTATTAAGAAAATCCCAAGAGGCCAGGTGCAGTGGCTTACGCCTGTAATCTCAGAACTTTGGGAGGCCGAGGCGGGCAGATCACTTGAGGTCAGGAGTTCAAGACCAGCCTGGCCACTATGGTGAAACCCTGTCTCTACTAAAAATAGAAAAATTAGCTGGGCATGGTGGTGGGTGCCTGTAGTCTCAGCTACTCGGGAGGCTGAGGCAAGAGGATTGCTTGAACATGGGAGGCGGAGGTTGCCATGAGCTAAGATTGCACCACTGCATTCCAGCCTGGGCGACAGAGCAAGACTTCATCTCAATTAAAAATAATAATAATAAGAGGAAGTGTATTTACTATTCATTAAGTGGAAGTGGCTCATCATAAAGGGCTTCATCCTTGTCATCTTCACACTGAGTAGGCTGAGAAGGAGGGAGGGGCTGGTCTTGCTGTCTCAAGGAGGCAGAAGAAACCCCGAGTGTGAGTGGATCTGTGCAGTTTGAGCCCGTGTTGTTCAAAGGTCACCTGTAGAAGAGCATCTGAACCCTGGAGTACAAGGAATTACAGATAAAATCTTTCAGTAAATCAGCTGTGACAATAAACATTGACAGAAGAAACCACAGGTTCACATCTAGGACACTAATCTGAAGATGAATTTCTTGGGGCTATACATAGAGATTTGAACCCTAATGAATACTTTTTATTTAGAGAAATAAATATGAATGTTTCTTTAGTGGTAGTATACCTGGGTCACTGAAGTCATCTAAGAGTGTGGTTCCAGAAATTCAAATACTACCCAGAGAGGAGCTGTGCAGTTTCTCAGCCAAGGACCAGCCTTGGCGCCTAGTGAGGAGTTGGCCAGGATGTGAGGCGAGAGGTTGGAATAGAGGAACCAGTCCCTTCAGGTTCCACTCCCTTCTGATTCTCAGCTGCTGGTTTGGGTCTGTACAGTTAAGAAATGCCTTAACAGGAGGATCATTTGAGGCCAGGAGTTCGAGACCAGCCTCATCAACATAGTGAGACCCCCCCCCCCCCCCCCCCCCCCC